>NW_019735467.1:0-37236 GCF_002891405.2 Cryptotermes secundus
TATTATATGAGCACAATTGTATGGACTAAGCCAAACAGCCTGCGAGCCTTATACATACATACATGTTACCTTATTTTGTTAACACAAACTGTAATTGCAACAAAATTTCAATATCAGTGTAGAAAATAATGTGTTTTAAAGAAAAACAATATTTGTAATAGTAATTTCCTGTAATTTGTGAAGTCTTGGCACTAATACAAATACATAACAGTGAACAAACCAATTTTTATACTTCATGGAACAAATTTTAAGCTACCAGATAGTTATATAATATTAATGATTTGTGATACTGATATTTATATTAAATTTCATATCATTATTGAATATAAACACTATCCTAAAAGTACTATCCAAAATTTCTTTTGTGCATCCTTAGTCCAGTGAGTTTTCATAAAAATGTCATAAAAATTTCCATTTGAATATAGGTATGCCTTCTAGTTTGGTCAACATGTTTTTATTCTGAGGTTAAAATTAAGTTACACAAGACCTTAAAAACAACAGAAGAGCAATGAGAGACCCACATTTGCATGCACATTGACTTATTGCCAGCCTCTCTGTAACTTTTGCCACCACCAGGTAATGCCTGATCACATTCTTTTAGTACCTGTTAAAATTTAATAATAATTTTATTACTTCTTTAAAAGGACTATGACTACTCGTTCATGACTGGCGACTGGAACATGTTTAACCAAGATACTGTCCATGATACCAGATGGTCTGTGAAGAGAAAGAAAACAGAACACAAGAAAGGAGAATACCAGGAGACACAATCCATCATTTTATATCATTTTACAAATTTTTAAAATTATTTTATATATTAAATGTTAATGGGTACCAGATTGGTATAAATAATAATCTTATTGAATGTTCAGCCCCCATGGGCTATATAGTAATATAATACAGTCAAAAAGTGTATGTGAATCATATGTGCCCGAAAAATATTGTTGAATTTACAGGAATGTGCACATGTGTGTATGTCAAGTGATTTGTCATTGCATGAGGATGGGTGATTGCTGTACAGTAAAATCATTTATACTTAAGTCAAGGAAAATAAAACTGCTCTTAAAGAAACAAGATGAATAAGGAGATCAAATAAAAGAAACATGTTTGGGTATTATGAATAATTGTAATGTTGGGATTATTGTTCTTATTAACTTTTAATGTCTGAAGTGTCCCAATTGGGCCAGTGATAAGTATGATCATCGTGGCCAAAGTACCCCAATATGGCCAGTCAGGCATTTAAACGCTGCACACACGTCACTAGTAGAAGCGCATGCACAATCCTAAATATTTATTTTTATATGTAGTAATTCCCAGACAGATTTGCATAATACCATAATAGAGGAATTGAAATTATAACTAAGTGTACAACAACAAAAAAATATATGTATGAATTATGCCCAAACTCATCCACAAGCCAGTACTTTTATTGCAGATTCTGGAGCTTAATGTGTTGAAAATATATAGTAAAATTCGATGTACAAATCTTTTTTGTTGTTATCTGCTTGATGTATATATAGGCTGAAAGGAATCTACAGTATTCGATTTCACTATGAACACACAGAAAACAGATCACACTCTGTATCTCAGCCATGATGCAACTGTTTGTTCACAACCATAGAAGGGGCAATAATCTCTTGCAGCTATAAGGGAAGGTCTTAGCACTGAAGAAAGGACCGTTGAATTGTTCCCTCAAGCTTTTTCTTGAACAGGCATGCTTTCATTCTTCTGTCCTTCAATCAGAAGATTCAAAAATCTGAAGGGCGTAACAAAGATATAAAATTGTCAGCAGAGAAATAAATGATTTTATTGCTTCTATCTGTTTTATGACACCAGGGACTGCTGAAAGACGTCAAGTGTTACAAGCAGGAATGAATTTATAATCCAGAACAACACTGTGAGGAACAGGGAAACCATTTTTACAGTATGCATCAAAATTAAAAGAAAAAAATTGAAAATAGAGTATAACTTTCTGTATAAAAAGTTTCAAACCTTCCATTTTAATATGCGACACTGTGTTCTTTGCTGATTCAAACAAAGTTAATTCCATCCATTTATCATAAAAATTGTGTTAGATACAGCATTTTTAAACACAATGCTCTAACAGGAATGGAAATTTAAACGCAGAATAGCAATGGGCATTTAAACACACACCAGCAGTGGTCATTTAAATAAACTCCAACCAGCTCAAGCTTACCACCATTTCAAAAGTCCGGCGTTTAAAGGTTAAATGTGATTTCAAGTGATGAAACATCTTTCACATTTACACCTTTATTAAATAAACATTCAAAGTGATTGAATATATTTACAATCAGTAGAGATGTTTGGAGGCCCCCAATATTTTTCTACAATAGAAGCAACACACTTTTACAATGTAAATATACAGACATGCAGTCCAATTATTTGTTCTAGCAGACTGAAGTCCCTCAGCTTCTGAAGCTGGATGTGCTGAAAATGGTGCAGACAAAATCAGCCCAGAGCCCCTCTACTCAATCAACTGCCATAGGTGCACAACCAGGTGTTAATAGTAAAACATGTAGTAAGTGTTTAATGTCATATTATATTTAAGCATCCTGTTGCACTCCATACGATAAATGATATAATGATACAAATTTCGTCCCAAGCGCAAACAATATATTATGTGTCCNAGACATAGGGCGAGTAACCCTAACAATTTTAAATTTAAAATTTAGAGAAAAATTTTAAAAGATTTTAAAATTAGAACTAAAGATTTTATAGTGCTACTACAGGAAAGTCAAAATTAACGTGTGTAAAATAATCTACAAACCAGACAGATATCAACGAAGTAGATGTTGATAATAACAAGGAAAGTGTTTTAAATGTTAAATTTTGTGCTGGGTTCAGTGTGACAGCAACGTGAGTGTTATACACCTGATGATGGCCGTCTGAGGCCAAAACATGTAGTGTAGAGGAGCAAGATCAAGGACACATAATATATTGTTTGCGCTTGGAACGGAATTTGTATCATTTATCGTTTAATGTCAGTTAATATTCCATTCTGAGGCTTTAAAAATATATATTGCTTGCATAGATCACAGTGAAACTTGGGTTTTATATTTCTGAAGGTGCCATTTAAAATCAGTGTCACATCAGGAAAAATGCAAAATCAAGGAAATGAAAATTCATATAGCTATTGAAATTAAATATGTTAAATTAATACTGTATTACATTAAAATCATGATCTAGTTCAGTGTATTGCGTTACAAATGTAATCTAGTAGACTTTTTCCACATGTCCATTGAAGTAAGTTGCTGCTTGTCTGCTTTCTGCTGAAATCTGTACCCCCCATTCTCAGCACTACTGAGAGCAGTCGTCATGTTATCACTGACATCAAACTTCATGAGGTATTTCCTCACAATGTCTTGTGTCTTTCAGTGCTGACAGTGGTTGCTGGAGGTTCACTCTTGTCACTATCATCTTTCCCGCTTTTCCTCTTCCTCTTCAGACAGGTGTAAACTTTTCATCTGGCATTTGTTCTGAGACTGCACCTCAAATATTATAGCATTATCACAGGATTCATATGCTTGAAATGATACACTTGCTTTCAACTGACTCCAGTTGTCTTTGGCTGTGCTAAACTCTATTATATCTTCAGTATCATTGGTTTGATTAAATTGAACCCAAAGTTCTCAAAAAGAAGAATACTAGTAGTTACTATAGGATTCTGATGATGGTGTATGACACACAGATATATTGGGATTTTGGACTTTATCCATCGTCCTGGTTTTTAAGATAACTAATAAAAACACGACGTTTCGGAAACTGGATCTGTTTCCGTCCTCAGGTGAAGGAAAACACCTATTCTGTTGGGTCCGTTAGAAAGAGCTAGCCTCAATCACTGGACCAATTTTTCGAGTGTGGACGTGTTACTGAGGCTAGCTCTTTCTAACGGACCCAACAGAATAGGTGTTTTCCTTCACCTGAGGACGGAAACAGATCCAGTTTCTGAAACGTCGTGTTTTTATTAGTTATCTTAAAAACCAGGACGATGGATAAAGTCCAAAATCCCGAAGAATACTAGTGTCATAAGTGACACGGTGCCATGATTCTGCACTGAAACGTTGTGCATTCAAAACGTTTACCTTTGTGACTGTAGCATCTTGAAGCAACTTGTGATCTGCCATAGAAATAGTTTTTCTTACAAGTTGCTTGTGGCAATGTGACTACTGAAGAATGATGGTGCAGTTTGGGGGGAAAACACACAACTTTCACATTCTTTAGGTACCTTTTGTCTTGGGGATGAGCAGAACACTGGTCAGTGAGAAGTAAAATCTAGCTTGTTTAAACCACACAACCCACAAACTCTCCAGGCTCTTTTATTTGACCTAAGAACCTGCCATATTGTGCGTAACACTTTTCATTTTCTGTCTTGTTTCTAACACTAGTGTTCAATGTTGATGGCACATTTCCTAATTTGGCAGCCACTGCAACACATGTTTATTAGCATATGCTTGGGCTAGAATATCAATTTTGTCATGAAAAAAGAATGCTTTCCTCTTCTTTGGTTCACTCATCATGACAGAAAATGAATCACAACTAGAAATTAATAAAAGTCTTTGCTTGTTCAATTCACAGTAGATTAAAAAAGGAGGGTTGTCATAGTGATTTGTTAAGAATGCGGAACTTGAAGAACTTAAATTCAATTTCCTTTCCTAATTTCCAGTTGAAAATATGTAAAATGACGGCAACAGGGAGCTTTATGTTCAGTTTTAATGTATAATTGAGGAATTGGGTTGAAAGGAAAAGTGTATATTCAAGGAAAGTTGAAGACTTTTCTTATGCCTAGAATCAAGGTGATTGGAAGGTGAAAGGATGTAAAATGCAGGATTCACTGGATTTATATGCTATGAAAGCTTTGGGAAAAGAGGGCACGCAGTGTGACAATTAAGTTGCTGAACTGAGGCCATAAAAAAGATAAAGAATATTTATTGTTAACATCACTCAGTATTATCTCTGCCCACTTCCACATAAGGTTTACATTGCTCATAAAAGAAATCAAATGCCCGAGAAAACGCTGCTTCCCGTATCACCTTCAGTTCTTTTGTTGCAGTCTGTTGAAATGATGAAACCGCCTTGAATCTCATTCCTTTCATTGCAGTTTTTAATTTTTAAAATACAAAAATGTCAGGTGGCATTAAGTTGGGGGAGTAGGGTGAATGGGGTAATACTGGGATCCCTCGTTTCACCAAAAACTTGGAGAAAATGCCTGAAGATTGTGTCANGAAAATGATTTAAATACTATCCGTCGCGGAAGGGTTAATGTACAGAAGATACCACGACCTACTTTCCTGAAACTCAGTCCTAATTTGATGAACTTGAGTGATCAATCTCTTAATCACCTCTTTATAAAATTGACCTTTTGCAATCTTGTTTTTCCAGCACAAATTCTTTATGAATGACACCTTTAGCATCAAAAAATGCAGTCAGCATTGTTTTCTCCTGCAATTTTTGCATTCTGAGCTTTCCGTCAAACACGCATGTTCTCAATAAACATTCTTCACTATACGTACTTTTCAACATTTCAGTGATTCAGTAGCTGTTTTCATTAATTTTACACAAAACTTAATAACTGCTTTTTGTTCCATTTTGAAACCTTCGACATGATGATAAAACTAACTTCACCAAAATAAATGTAATCCTCATATGCATCAACCAAACAAGTTGAACCTTGCACGTCATTTAAATCGATTTTTTCTTTAACTAGTCCCATTTTATCTGCTATAGATGACATTTCAAGTATTACTGTTTTAGTGTCAGTTGAGGAACATAATTGTCACATTGTGTAGAGAGAATTATTTCCTGGATGCTCGCTGAATTGTGACAGTTCATAAATATTGTTCTATCATTTAAAATGTCTCTGAATCACATCTTCAGTGTGAGTTTTGAAAATACTTTGTATCAGTGACATCAACCAGTGTTGAGCGGAGATGACACATTCATAGTTGCTGTTGCCCTATTATGCAATTGCATTATAGATTTTATGCTTGGATAAGAAGGAGAGAACTTTTTATGTGCTGCTGTTATATGTTATTGGCTTAAAATTTCAAAGGCAGTAAATTTTCCCCTGTGTTTCTGATGCATGCAAGAAGGGGGGTTTCATGGTTTTCCACTATTCTTGTGACAGATAGTGAATGAAAAAGACATAATGCTTCCCAAGAATCTTATCTAATTTGTTTAAGGTAGCTGCAGTATCCAAAGGTTCACCACTACTAATAACAAAATCTGTTGTTTATTACCCTGATCCAGTCCTGTACATTTTACATTCTCATACCTACTTCCCTAAAACCCATTTCATTGGTACACCATATACTGTTTCTTATAATCATATCAGAATTTTGAACATGTAGATCAACACAAATTTCATTGTAACTGAGAAAATGCTGGAGCTAGTAGAAGAATATTTGTACTCTAAAACTTTAACTGTATGTCCATAATGTTTGTGACATGTAGACCCATTTCTAGGAAACGAGTTGGCAAACACCTTTCTATAGAGATTGATTCTTGGAATCATGAATACAAGTGATCAACGAACATTTCCTTGGATACCAATACACTATATAAGAGGTTCTTAAGATCAGAATGAAGGAAGTTATAGTCCAGCCAGAATGGCATGAGTCCTAGACAGTCATTTATTGTGAGTTACTGGAAGTTATTATGATCACGAGTAATTGTAAAGAAGTAATCAATGAATCCAATGCAGACCCCATTATTATTAGTCAGGCAGCCATAAACACGTAACAGCTGGAGTCAGAAGTGGGATTGGATTGATGAAATTATTGGATCTTGATCGCTTCACATCAACACCATTGCCCTGCAACAAATAATAGAAATGCTGGCAGAAATGAAAGCCATGAGGAAAATGAACATATAAATGAAAGCCTCACAAGAAAAGATGGATGCCAATTGAAATGAAATGAAAGAGGAAATAAAATCTGGCCAAGTGGAAATGAAATCGATATTATTTTTTTTTTTTTTCGCTATTGCCAGTCCCTTGTACTGCGGCCACTTCTGGCCTATCGTACCAGCCCCAGATGATAGGTGAGGGTGATTGTGAAGCAACTGGTGGAATGAAGATTGGCAAGGGAAACTGAAGTACTCGGAGAAAACCTGCCCAGCGCCACTTTGTACACCACAAATCCCACTTGACCAGACCCGGAATCGAACCCGGGCCGCCGCGGTGAGAAGCCAGTGACTAACCGCTTGAGCTATGGTGCGGCCTTAAATCAGCAGTAAGTGCCATTGAAGAGAAGATGGAGACTGTAGTTTGCTCCATGAGGGCATGGCGAAAAGAGATGACGGCCTGCCAGGGAATGATGGAGGCACAACTGGAATGCAAAGAGCCAAACTCAGAGGACATGGAATCTAGAGCGGAGTATCAGGAGGTCCCCAAGGAGCATGCCATAGTGAAACGTGTTGGAAGACTGAGGAAGCGGCATAGGGGCTGAAATCTAGCTGCAGAGCGCAACCACAAGCCACAGGAAAGGACTCAGGGAGATTGTGGATTCAGAAGGAATTGGCTGCCACTGGAAAGAAGGTGACAGGAGTGGCACTGCGCAAATTACATTTCACCAGGAAGAATTGGACTAGAGACAAAGTTACAAAGGAACACCTAAAGGACAGACATTCGGGAAGAAATGTTGGCCAAAACCAGAAACCATCAAGGGAATAAGGATCCAAGGCTTAAAGAAGCAACTGTATCTGAAGAGCGAGGGTACACCTGAGAGAATCTTCGGGAAAACCGTCGGGCTGGAGATCACAGAGCGAACAGCCAGATCTTCTGTTGGTTTATTAAAAATCATGGACTGCACATTCTGGAAGGGTCGACCCCCTCTGAAACAGAAGAAGAGTCTACTTTCAGCTTTAGAGTAAGAGGGGCCGGAAATGTGGGAGCACTGGCCCCTCTGGATAGTTCTGCCTTCATTGTTAAAAAATAAAAGAGATAATGGTTGAATGCCTGGACAGATTGGAACCTTAAGGGGGGAGGAGTGAGAGTGGTTGGAGAGAAGTCACCACATGAAAGAGCCACCAAGCACAGCCCTCAGAAGAAGAAAAGGCGGTAAACCTGCAGGCTCTTTGGGATGAATAGCCTTAAGGAGGTAGCAATGTGACACGTAGATCCATTGCTAGGAAACAAGTTGACAAACACATTTCCGAAGAGATTGAATCTTGGAAACCAACTTGTTATGGAATGCATCTCTGTGTTGTGATAAATATTGTTCCAGAGTTATCTGTTTTGTAGATTGTATGTGTTTATTGTTTTATTGCAAGAGAGCTATAGCTTTTTTAGGATGATGTTTAGCTGTGTATTACACCAAACATTATGAATTACAATTTTTTTTGCAGAAGATTTACATTTTATAAGAATTGAAGTTCAAAGGTAACATTAGGCGATGCTGAATCAGAGTAGTCTGTGGGAAAACAGTGTGTTACTGGCTTTTAAACAAGCCCCATATGAGGTTTGTGACTTGAACAGAATAAATATTATGATAATTTTTAATGGAGCTGGCATTCAAAAAGTGCATTTTTTTATGAAATTGCCACCCAGATCCACAAAAACTTCAAGATATAGAGTGCCAAAGTTTTTCAAGAATACTGTTTTCTGTTGAGTCCACAAGCTCACCAGCTTTTGTTAAAGTCTGTGAAGGCTGGGTTTGAAATGTAATTTTCTCTCATGATTTATTGAAAGACACTGTTACTTGCTATTGTTAACTTTAAATATGGAGAATATGCAAAGTAAATTAAGGTCTCATGGTAAGGGAAGGAAAACTTGCAGTGGTTGGCATATGATGTTAGTTATTTGCCATCCAATGTTGTGCCTACTTCTGCTGTGTATGCAGTAATTTTAATTGGAATACATTATAAATATTATCTTTAATGCAGATAATAGTGAAATCATTGATGGCCAAGATATTGTTAACCCTTTCACTCCCATATCCAAATTGGTTGTTTAGTGATGCTTTATCCAGAATGCCATATCTGACCTACATTGGATAGTAAGATGCAATGACAAAAAGTATTTGTTTTACAGAATACACTTTGATCATATACCTTTGTTTCTTCTCTGGATGATGCATGGGATCCCTTTGATCTATGTAGATTGGCACTCTTTTCTTTAGTGTGAAATAATGCTAACTGTACTGTGAAAAATGGCTGGACTTGTAGGTAAGCCAGCAGCAGAGTTGCTGTTTATGAAGCTGTTAACAAACTTACTGTTGAAAGTGAAGTGGAAGTTTGAAATACCCAACTGAATATGCAGCAGGCATGGCCATAGCACCAACTGGAAAATCATGAGTCACTATTTGAAAAAATAAAAGAAACTAACATGAGAAGTATTATTTGACACAAAGTCAACTAGTAACAGTCATATTCCCAGGTTTAACAAAATAAGATTTCATGAATTTGTTTTATTTGTAATCAGGCAAACAGTTAACAGTAGTTGTGCAATTGATACGAAGTCCCTACATTAAAAACTGTTAGTGATCTTGAAAGAAAAAAATAGTTTTCCTGTAAACACAAACAGTTTCTGAGAAGAGATTGGTTTCTAGTTCAACCGTTTGGCTTTAGCTTACAGTCCCACATAATATGTCGCTGGACCAAGAATTGACTTTTTGGAACTATTCTGTCTTCTCAATATGTAGTTTCAGCTTTTCCATAGAGACGGTATGGTGTTTAATTTTTGCTGTATCTTAGAATGCCGCAGTAACTTAATCCTGCATTTGTGGCAGAGCTTTAAATCAAGCATGAGTGAATCTAGGAGTGGCCCATCTAGAACTGCAGTAATTTGTGCTCAGAAGTAAAGTTCTTGTAATGAACAACATGGGATCCAGAATTATTTGTTCTGATATGAGTATTCTGTTACCAGTGTATATTTACACTCATTATGAATAATACTGGATACAGTTGTGTAAACTACAAGAGCAATGTGCATATAGATATGTCGGTTGGTGCTGGCATCTTGTGAAGGAGGCACATTTGCCACTCTGGTATTTTGATGATTGAAGAATGGTGGTAGTTTTCACATTCAAATGCTTGATGCCTTCTCTGACCACATTCAGTTACATGCCAACCCCCCTGAACAGATTTCCACCACCAATGGCTGAAGAATATAAAAAGAAAAAATCAAGAGTCATCTCTTTTGACAGAAGCAAGATGTACTCAGGTTCTTAAAAAAAGAAAAGAAAAAAAGAAATTGCTAAGAATGAAGTATTATAGCTGGTTTTGAGTAGAGTTCTTTTGTCTTCTGCATTGTGCTCCTTGCAAACTCTCTGCTGCAGTTTCCTTCACTTCAAGGCAAACAGATTAGATATAACATTTGTTGACTAGAAGGGGGGGGGGAGAGAATGGGCAGAAGTGGGAGGGGGAAGAGAGGAAAGACTTGCGTCCAGCACTGATTGTCACTAATGCTGGTGCAGTTCCAAGTACTAAGTCACTTTCATGTAGCCAGAACAGTGACAGAAAGGTTGATGGGGTGACAAATAACAACAAGCTTATTGAATTGTTTGTCACCAGAGGTGATACATATGCAACAAGATATTATAGAGGACCATGAAAAGAATATTTAGAAGGAAACTAAGATTTGTATGGAATTCCTTGCATCACACATGGTAACACATCATGAATGTCTATTAATGTTATTTTTTAGCCTACTTTCCTTATTTTGGAAAAATGAAAGGCTTATGAGATCACCTTGCTGCTTGTGTGTCTGTGCGTCCCCAGAGCTCGCAAAAGCTGGAATGGTGGAGCCAGAAGAGACAGCCATTACAACGCTATGTGAACACATGTGGCATGTTGCCTGAAAGCTGAAATAGTGCTGTCAGAGAAGTGGTGTTGAGAAGGTCATTGCTATGCAATGGC
The DNA here is from genome assembly GCF_002891405.2 of Cryptotermes secundus. NCBI lineage: Eukaryota > Metazoa > Arthropoda > Insecta > Blattodea > Kalotermitidae > Cryptotermes > Cryptotermes secundus. Next base: position 10,876 of record NW_019735467.1, read on the forward strand.
TCAGTAATTAAGTTTTCCAACTCTCAGGTTTCTGCATGCTGCAGCTGACTGCTAACCATGGTCCTGCCTTAGTTGGTCAGTCTGGTGAATTGCTGTTTGCGGTTGCCAACACATTCATTCTTAGTTCTGGGTCCTGTGTAACTCACGATCATATTTTTCTACCGCAACTCTGGAAATCTTGCATCTAGCCCCCTATTACACTGCCTCCAGCAGTTATGGTAGAAATTAAGTCTTCTGTATCTGTTTGCACTGGTTGTTGTTAGGTAACAGATCTCAGCAATGACTAAGTTTTGACAGTGTTTTCACTATCCGCTTCCTGTCAGTGGATTTTACACAGGACCCATAAAAGTCTCACTTAATCACACACTCCCAATCTCACTGTGCTACAGCATGCATAAAGCCTTCACAGGCCAACTTCAATTATTCTTCAACTATGAACTTCCATGGCTGTGTCCTACCGACACCTGACTATCAGCTCTCCAGTCTAATTCTCTTTACTGCTGTGGCTATTCTGGGAAGCTTGTTATATAGCTGCAGCACTGACCACACAGAAAAGACAGTTCTATTGTGAGGACCTTTGCATAACCTATCAACTGGTAACAGAGAACCCGGTTCCTATTGTTGCTTGGCACAGACCACATAGAAAGCACAGTTTCCCTCATATTGTTGCATGTTGGGAAGTATTTACTGAGCCATTGCTTGGCAGTGCTTTGATCTGATTCATTACACTATATACCCATTCTTCCACCAAGCTACCTGTTAGTGTTCAACAGTGCACTTTACTGTTCCGCCCACAGTAATAGATTTTTGAATTTGACTTAATGAAATGAGACATTCAGGAGTGGCTAGAGACAAATCATGTAGGCTATGAGGAGGAAAAGAAAAAATGAACTGCCTAAAATTGTTTTGAGTCAGTGTGCACACCCCAGTTTTTCAAAGCACAGTTATGACACCATTAAGATTGCTGTCACTGAAGTTGAATTAGTTAGGACAATGGTAAAGCCAGAGTAGCATAAAATGGTGATGGAATACAAAACGTTACCATGCAAGTAATTCAAAATATAAATGGAAGACTGAAAGAATTGCAAGTATCCAGAAGCTGATTACTGGACAGAATAAGCAATGAAACAGATTGTAGTCCTGTTTGGTGAGAAAGACTTTGTTCCCATCAGTGAGCCTGATTGTCCATTTCCACCTAAGAAGGAGGTGATTGTGTAGACAGTGTTGTTCCAGGTACAGAAGAAATTAAATTATTTTTGTTACAGAGAAATCTGTATTTTTATTTTGGTGTTGTGATATAAGAATACAGTGTAGGAATATCAGTTACAGTGCTTAATATCATGCATTTTTCCTTGTAACCAAAGTCGGGCAGTAGCAGCAGTTGGCCTTATTGGTTAAAATGTTAATGTTCCCAGTTTATGCTCTGATGGTGGAACAAGTGAGCAGAATGCATTCATACCAGAAGTGCAATTTTGAAAGCTTCATAACGGGCAGGGTCATTGATCATGGTTTGCTGTAGACACGTTTTCTGTGTTCTGTCATTAGTGAATATAAAGGCAGAATGTGACTGTGTAGAAGAATATTTGTAAGAGTTATATCTTCTGGGATATAATGCTGTAAGAACATGTCACTTCCATCTTCAGGACCAAAGAATAAGCCAAGCAAGAAACCAGCATGAAGCAGGTAGCAAGGTCACTGCTTGCCTGCCTACCTAGAGTGCTTGCTACCTGCTTCATGCTGGTTTCTCGATTGGCTTACGCTTCAGCCCTAAAAATGGAGGCGACATGTCCCTCTGAAATATAGGTTGACTTTCAGCAGACTACACGGTGTTACATTCCAGAAGATAAGACTGTTCATAACCACTGCTGTGAGTACCTAAGATAATTCTTAATATTTATAATTTTCTTCTAAACTGCATGGTGTCAGTCTCAGATGACAAGTGGTCATCATACTTCTACAGGTTTATAAAATATAATGCCTTCATTGTACAGAATGTATCATAGATCTCAAAGAATTTTTTTAAGACTTCAAATATATTTTAATTGAAATACAAACTTGCTTAATGGTTGCTTCCAGATGTTCCAGATGTCAGCACTTACCAGTATGATGAGACTTCAGGTTACTATTATGATCCACAGACTGGTTTGTATTATGATGCTAGTTCTCAGTACTATTACAATCCTCAAACCCAGCAGTTTCTTTACTGGGATTCAGAAAAGCAAACTTATCTTCCTGCACCAGTATCATCAGAGGAATCTGCAGCTGGGAAAGATGAAGGAAAGAAGCCAAAAGAGAAAGACAGACAAGACAAGGTGAAAGTGGCGAAGAAAATAGCAAAGGTCAGTGAATTTTTTACATGGAAAATAGTAGTAGTGATAGGAGTGTACTACAGAGAGTATAAAATTTACTGCGCCTGTATGTTTTGTAGGATATGGAACGATGGGCCAAAACATTGAATCAGAAGAAGGACAATGCTCGTCAGAATTTGGCTCTAGTTTCTAATGTGCTTCCATCATCAAAATCAGTTGGTGCGGCTGATGCTGGTTATGCAGTTCTTGAGAGGAAAGAACGCCCAACTTTGGACTTCCAAGTTACTCCCTTTGATGAACCTGCAGAAAAGCAAACAGATCCACCATCTCCTCAGGTACATACATGGATGCCCTCTACTTAGTAATTATCAACATTTTTTTCTGTGCAGGTTATAAATTTAAGAGGATGCAAATAGAATTACTCATCATCATCTGTCTTTCCTTTGAAATGGGATTATTTCATACTTACATCTGAATGGCCAAATGTCTTTAAATTTCTATGCTTCAGAACATATATGTTTGGATCACTGTATAATTTGTTAATTCGTACACAAAAATGGCAACAGTTGTCTCATAAGCTTTGATGCTGTTATGTTCGTTCATGCAGATAGTGGAGCATTCATGTTATGAACACTTGTTGCCATTTGATATTAGTTTTCATAGTTTTCCTCACCCACCTACATCACTGATCATTCACTTGATATAAATCAATATTTTATACATAAATACTTGTTTAAATGAATACTAATATGGTATTTAGTAAAAACAGAATAACAGATGTAGTTAAGGAGGAAATTAAAATTACTGATACATGTTAGCAGTTGCTTCTTCAGTTTCTTTTGTGCTCCAGTAATTCAAAGCAACGTGGAGCTGCCAGGTGAGCCACAGAATATATTGTGAATGTGTTATAAGCAAAAAGGTTTCCAAGTCACTGAATAAGTCAGTCACATTCTTCGATGACATTGCAGTTGAAATGTCATACAACTTTCTCTTTGTAGCATCAGAGAATAAAGCTGGAAGAAGGAAGATAAGTGTTATTATATTGACACATGCATGTGTGCGTTGTAAATAAAACCATGAAATACAGTAATTTTAATCCAGATAAATGATGATTGTAAGAAGTGATAATATAACTGAAAATTTATGGTAGCAAATAATGCATTATGGAACAATAGTTTTCAGAATTATGTGATGGGCTATTCAGTCTGTGGGCCAGAAAAGTTTTCACATTGCTGTTAAAAGATGATGAAAATTATGTTAACTGATAATGTATTGGCAGAGATATTTTGTACAATTGGTGCTTTACAAAAATTGTTTACACTGCGAAGTGCTTGTAGTGGGATGTAATTTTGGGCATGCTATCCTACATTGACAACCAACGTAAGGGGCCCATGCTTTAATTCGACATTCTGCATAACTTTTTCTTTCCAGAACAAATGTATATGCCAGGTAGCATTGTACAGAACTTGAGATGCAAGTGCACGCTATGTTTTAACCATGAATCATGCAGTCATAACAGAAGCTTGCTTTCTTTGTACCCACACTGTTACTTGACACAGGTCTAGTCATTAAAAGCAGTTCCTCATATTGAACGGACATGACTTAGGGATGGTTAGGTACCCAGAACAATGTGTATTACTTGTCAACACATTTCTTCTAGTGAAGAAGGCTTACCAGCTGTACATAAGTTTTGCCAGCATTATTTAGGGGCCATGTGACCATTAAAAAAACTATTCTGAAATTTTTTGACAGGTGGAAAGAAGCAAATTCTGTTCATGATAAAAAGAAATTATGCTCAGAGCATGCTTTCACATTATGGAGATTTGACATTTGAATGAGAATGGAAATGAGTGTGAAAAAATCATGTTGGCTAGGACATGAATGTGACATATCAAAAAGTTTGGTTTTAAGATGTCTCAAAGCCCTTAGGATTTATCCTTAAATCCTTAAAGATGTTAGGGTCATAGAAGTTGATTGCTGCAGATCCATTTGCATGCATAAACGTTAGTCATGGGATGTTACTGTCTGTCCATGATAGAATTATCAATCCAGAGTTTATTTTCAAGAGTGATGGAATCTGGTGTCTTTTTAGTGGTTTTGTGAATGCTCAGAACACCTGTCAGTGAGACACCAAAAATCCCCACGCAATTTATGAAGTCCCTGTACATGACCAAAAAATGGGTATGTGATGTTCAGTTAGTGGTTGGAGAATAACTGGGCCTATATTTTTTATGGCACGATGAACTTGGAGCATTATATGAACAGTATTTTTGAACTGTTCTTTCAGATGCCCACTGAAGAAGAGAAGTGATATGTGTATCTCCCAGAGGGTAACATCACAGTATTCTGTGGACGACCTTTATAGAATTTTTGTAATTAGGTGGGGTGTTATGGCTGCCTTGTTTGCCAGATTTGAATGTGTGTGATTGTTACATGTGGGAAAAGTTAAAGCAAAAGCACAGAGAAACAAACCATATACTCTAGTAGTCTTCCAGAATTAAATTATGACTCTAATATATGCAAATATTATGGGACATAAGCTGCAAGTAATGTTCCACAGTTTCTTATGCCAGTGCCAGTTGTGTTTTGATGTCGATGGACACCACTTTCAGCAGTTTTTTTTAATACAGGTTAGTTAAGTGAAATATAAAATTAATCATGAAGATGCACCCATGTCAGTAAGGTTAGTAGCATGCTCCCTCCAAAAGGATTGGCTCCAACCAGGAAAAGTTGTGCTCCAAGCCTCGTTAAAGTGTGAGTCAGTTGGGTTTGGTACTCACTGGACCTGAGACCATCCCACTTCCTATGCAGACTGGATGAACTCCCTCTTTAAATCCTGATTCAAATAGTACAGTTTCACTTAATCCATATTTCTTTCTTACATCTTTCCTGTATCATTAATACATTATTAATGCAGCACAGTGATCCCAGTTTTGGTGCTGTACCTGAGGCCTTGGCTTGCCCCACTTAATTCAACAGTTGTCTCCTAGGCTGGTCATTGCCTTGTCAGATGAACATTTTTACATTAGGCTGTTAACATGTTTACTGTTTTGTATTGTTGCTTAGTTGTCCTTTTTCACACATGTACCACAACCTCATATTTATCATATTCGTTCTGTTTACTGAAAGAGAAACAGTCATGTGGGTTAGTAATGTCTGTATGTTCTGGGAACATTTTGTGAATTTTTATTTATGACTTTCAAGTATATTTTGCGTTGTGGAAATGTATTCTGTCATCTGCTAAAGTTTTCTGAGCCTTTATAGATATTGTCATGATATTTTCTACAGAGCTCATGCTCTTAGCTATAATCCTGATGCCATATTTCAAAATGCTGTCACTTTGCATTTTCTGAGATGCCACTTTACAGTGTTGTGAAAGTAAAGAAACAAAATGGAAAGGAGCTTTCAGATGGTGGGCCCAATCTGGAATGTTTATTTAATTGCTTGATATTTTCTTTTACTGAATTTCTTTTTCACATCATTTCACAAATATGAAAACAAACTGGCTAAGAACTGCCATTTTATACACTGATTAAAATATTACAGCACATCTTTTAACATGGTATACCAATGCTTTGAATTTCAAAAAACAATTCTGTGTAACATGATGATTTGAAAACACATGAACTTACTTAATACAGTGAAACTTTGATTCTTTTATCCTGGAATTTACATTTTATGTGAATTAATGCACTTTCTGTGTGGTCCTAGCCAAATGTGTGTAACATGTTAAACTTTAATGGAATTTATGTTTCTGCAACTTCACATTTTCCATGAATTTGCAATTCATTTTTCTAGTCTTGGGTATGGACATTTACCTGATTTCACTTTTTGTACTTTAGTTCCCATAGGTTCTTAGCTGAGACACGGGACCACCATCCTTGTTAGCAGTCACAAATAGTTCAGTCTGAAAATACGTATCAAGTGACTGATGCACGGCTACATATGATTTGGATGTGTACCGTGTTACTTCACTATGGCCTAGTGTGCCTGAACAGATTTTTCTGCCATGGTCCTAATGACTTGTGCACATCATGCATCATAGTATAATAGTAACTCATCAAGTGTATTTTCTCTCTTGCATGTCTGACAAAGCATCCTTTATGTTTGCATAAGTGCAGCATTTAACAGAAAAGGGCCCAGGCAAAATTATTTGATTTTCCAAGTTTTATGATAGACCATGACAAATTTCATAGCAAGGGCATGAAACGTGGATAATAAAGGAAAACATAAATCACTTACAGTAAGTGATAAAATAAATATTTTAGAACAAGTTTGTGCACGTATTGAACACATGTTGAACGGGCGGCATGGCTGAGACTTTCAGTCACTAAAGTCACACTAAATCTAAGAACTGTGAAGAAATTGAAGGAAGTTTCATCCAGTGTGTACCGTTCTGCATGCCGTAGGACTCATCAAAATGTTTACCAGCAGAGGAATTAGAATCCAGACTGGCTACATATTTCAAACAGAATAATGCTTCCAATGCAAGCAATGAAGATGGTAGTGATAAACTGTCACTCTAATAACTGGAAAATATAAAAGTCCATGTTGCTGCAAGAATATCAGGAGGCTATCTGCCAAATATATAGCTAATAGAGATTATTGGATGCAGCCAAAATATTTGAATATTACGTCACACACCTGGTTAGAAAATGGCATGCTTAAAATCACAAAATATTGCTTTTGATTGATCAGTGTGCTGCTCATACGAGGGGCAGTCAAAAAGTTCCTGGAATGGTGGTATAGCACTCTAATGATAAGACATACGGCAACGCTTACCTAATCACCTTCAAAGTAGGACCCTTGCACGTACACACACACTTGCTCCATTGATCCTGCCATTGTTGGAAGCAGTGGTGGAAGGCTTCTTTTGGAATCTTCCAGAGCTCAGCCATCACATTTGATTTGATGTCCTCCATGGTTGCGAAACGTGTCCCCTTGAGGCCCATTTTCATAGTAGGGAACAGCCAAAAGTCACTCGGAGCGAGATCCGGAGAGTACGGTGGTTGAGTGATGACAGGAATGTTTTTCTTGGCAAGGAATTGCTGCACAACAAGCGATGTGTGGCTTGGTGCATTATCATGATGCAGAAACCTCTGTCCCTGCCACTTGTCACGCTGCTTCCTCCAAACCGCATCGCGCAACCTCTGCAAAACTTGAATGTAGAACTGGCCAGTAACAGTACCACCGTCTTGCTCCAATTCCACGATGGTCATTCTTCGATCACATCTAATCAATTGTCACACTTTTCCAATAATTTCTTCGGTTCTGGAAGTCAAAGGTCTCCTGCTGCGCTGATCATCCTCTAACGTCTCCCGTCTATTCTTAAACTGGGAAAATCAGTCGTAAACTGCGAATTTCTTTAGTGCAGTATCACCGTAAGCTTGCTGCAGGGCTGATAGCGTCTCTGAAGCAGATGATATTTCTTTGTGGTATATAAATGTTTTCCCATCTAGAGTATTCAGGAAGAGGTAGTGCTTTGAACAGTTTTATGGCATCAGCTTTTTCATCAAAAGTTGAATTGTTCACTAAGTTTAGAAACTTCACATTATTTCATTCTTCATTCATTACACTATTGATTATTGGAACAGAGGTACATACTCTCCTACTTCAAAAAGTATGTCTTATTCTCTGGTTTCTGAATAACACCTAGCAATATAAGCACTCTAAATATTTTTCTGATATCATTATAATCTTGTCCTTCCTCATGTGTACATCTGATCTAGTGTTTATTATTGCCACATATTTTTCTATATACTGAGCAATGTACCTGGTCATTTCTTTAACAGTGGTATGAATATTTCATTGTCCGCATACTTTCCATTTTAGTGCAGTCATATTTGTCAGTCACATGCACTTGCATTCCACCATTAGCAGTGTATGGAAAATGTGAGTGCTCCCTGCCTGTATCTATCAGTGGAGCATTGAATGCCCAAGTGTTGTTATTGCTGTCACGTTCATGTTCTGACATGTAAAGTGGCATGTCATCGTTATTTGAGATCTGTACCTAATCATCAGAATAGACATCTGTAACAACACTTACACATGCTAATTCAGTATGATATCTTCTCTGCTTGTATGCATCTTCCCACTATGTGACATATTTTGGCCTGTTTGGCCATCATCAGGGTACTTAACATAAATTGTTGTATAGCTGCTACATAGGCCAGTGTTTAGATATTTGACTTAAGAGAGAGAGAGAGTGTGTGCGTGCACGCGTGTGTGTGAGGGCAGGAGAGAGAGAGAGAGATTTTCTTAGTTATGTGAGTGTGCCAGATCTATATTAAACTTAAATTTTTAAAATGCTTAGTGTTTAGTACACTGTTCCTTCTTTATAATGCTTCAAGTTTCTAATGTCTAAAAAAGTTTTCTGAATTTTCACACTGTTGAATCGCTTAAAGGTTCTTCAGGTTTTGCAGTGGATTCACATAGATGTGCACTGGGCAGAGATGAGAAGTTTTATGATGGTTGGCCTATGTTCTTTATGTTCTGGCATCAAGTATTTCGTGTATGACATGGTGTCTCTTCTGTGTGTGGTTGTCATGTGGATTGTGGTAGGTCTGGTTTTATGTTTCTGCTGTGTTATTTGGCATGTGTTGTGTTTACTGTCGCACTGTGTTTTCATTGTATTGATTTTGTGCTGTTATGTATGTAGTCAGTGAATATTAAAAATTGTTTACTGTTGCTGCCATTTGGTTACATGGCTGTCTGATAGTGGCAAACAATATTGTGTTTACCTTGTTTGTTGATGGTACGTGGAACTGAAATGGTCGAACTTAAGTCCAAATCCACTTTGTGTGGAAGGAATATACTGTTTCCAACCAAGCCGTTCTTTCCACAATGGAATTGATTTATCAACACATGTATTGTCTTTAGTGTCTTTGTGTGGAAGCTTATAAAAAGGAAAGAAATAAAAATTAAATAGCACACGTGCACCTTGTTGATGTAGCCGAAAGAAAAATTGGGAATTAATGAAACAACAAGCTCCACGAGAGTGCGATATTTTGGAATGGATGAGAATACCTGGTGATACAGAGAAAGAACTTTTTGAATGGTTGTGTAATGCTCAAGTCATTGTTGCAGTGGATGGATGTACGGTACAAGACAAGGCTGACAATATTGTACTGAAAGTGGATATTCATTGCAAATGACAGTGAAAACCTTCATCCTTTGATTTTAGGGAAGTTTGAAAAACACTATTTCCTGAAAGTCTTGGAAGTGCCATCCTTATAACTACAGATCTTCTAAAAATGCATGGGTTACTTGAATATTTAGGGAGTGGCTGGTCTCTTGCAAAAGGAAAGTGGTTTGCAAAACGGTAGTGTGCTTATAATACTGGATCGTTGTTCTCCTTATGATGAGGGTCTAAGCGTGAAGCATGTACATTTGCTGTATTTATCTCTGAACAGCACCAGTTAGGTCAGGGATAGCTCAGTTGGTATAGTGATGGGCTGGATGGTGGGTCACAATTTTTCTCTCCTATCCAGTGGGTACCAGAGGCTTTTTCAAAAGGGTAAAGCTGTAGGGGCATGAAGCTGATTGCATTCCTCCATCTAGTGCCGAGTTCAAGAAAGGTGGAGCTATACTTTCACTCCAAGAAGCATCTTCATGGCATGGTGCTTAATTAATTAAGCACAGGGACAGCTTTAACTTTTTACCTTTAGCAAGCTGTTAGCCATGCAACTGCTTAACCAGGAGATCATCTGGTGCATGAAACATGAATATCGAAGGCACCTTATGCAACTTTTTTTATGAAAAATTGACGTAAATGTTCCTGATACAGACATTAGGAAATGGAATGTTGTGGGATGTCATGCATAGTGTTGCCGTGTCAAGGGATTCCATTATGCCTGTAATTATCCAGAACTGCTTTGCAGAATGTGGTTTTAGCACTCGTCAATTGAAGTCAGTGTTGAAGAAGAAGAAGAAGAAAATGCATGGGGTGGAATAGCAAGGTCACATGAATTTTCCCAGTAATTTTGACCTGTTTCTTAATGACAACAAATCAATTTCAAACACCAGTGATCAGAAGATAAGTTTGGACTGCTCTAGCTCTGAGTATATTACAGTGTGGATGGCAATTGCTGAAGTAGAGAAGATGGAGGAGCTGCATTTGCCATATGCACCAAGCTTGCAAAGATGCGTTAATGCCTTTGTTGATTGAATTTTTGTTTGGGGGCTTGCATTTTAATGTTAATTGTATTAAATTAAGCAGTGTGTGTTTAAAGAATTAAATAATTGATAAAGGAGGTATTTCATCAGTTAAAAAATCATAACTTACAATATAACATTAGTACTTCAGCTGCACACCTAACAAATAAATCCTCATTAAAAATAATTTGAAGTCCAATTTTTTTTGGTCCTGAGCACTCTGAATTTCTGGTCTAGAAAACTGAGATTAACAGCTGTGGGGATCCATTGCGTTTACCACGCAACACCCTCTATCCGCTGAAGTTGGCACAAACTTTTCCAACAAGCATCGGTTGGTCAGTCAGTGTAGTTCGCTTGCAGACTACAGGCCACGGATTTTTTTTTGAGCACTCTTAATTAATGAAGTTTTACCTTAGTGTATTGCTGCAATTCTGTGTTTTGTTGGGTGGCATAATGAGTTGTGTAATACAGTGTTCAGTGATGTGTTTGTATGTGCTGAATTGTAAGTTGTGCTTCATCATGTGTATTAAGATATCCAAAAGTTATATTCTGTTGTTTGATTTTTCTTCTCTTGTGAACATTACAAGAAGATACTATAGTGTTCATTTTGCGTAATGTGTGGTTGAATGAATGAATGAATGAATGAATGTATAAGGGGTCGGGCGTTTTGGCCCTTGCACCAGGACCACAGTGATCTGTTGTGCCTCCCCTTCTGATTATCCCCTCAAAAATCATGTGCTTCGAATGAAGCATAGGATTTTGTACGTGGGGACATTGAAATAGTCACTTGGTTCCATAAAATACTGACCCAAGTGACGCAATTTTAAATAAGCTAAGGCCTCACATTCGCACAGGATATGTGTGGCTGTTTCATTTTCTTTCTGACACCTCTCACAAGTTTCGGTCTTTTCTTGAGGAATGTGATTCCGAGATTATTGACCTGACATGTTATACTGCAGTTCAATGGCTTAGCTGTGGAAAGGTTCTTTTGCACTTCTTTCAGCTCAGGAATGAAACTGATATATTTCTTACCAAGAAAAACCATCACAAAACACTTTTATTAGATACCGAGTGGCTTTGGAAATTAGCATTTTTTGCTGATCTGGTGAACCATATGAACCATTTGAATTTAAAGTTTCAGGGTGAAAATAACTTAGTCTGTGATTTATTTGCACTTGTCAAGGCATTCAGAGCAAAGTTGATACTTCTGGAAAGCCAAGTGAAAAATTGTAACTTTGTTCATATGCTATACTGTGCAGAGTTGCATAAAAAGGGTGAAGCAGAATTTCCTTTCTCGTTTGCAAATTTAGTCATTTCAGATTTGAAAGAACAATTTTGGAATCAATATGCTGATTTGGATGCCAGTGCTCAGGAAATTAGAGTGTTTCAAAATCTGTTTGACTGTGATGCTGCAGATGTCCCAAGTCAAATTCCAATGGAAATTATTGAACTTCAGGAAAATTATCATATTAAAGACAAATACAAGGAAGGAAATTTGACCGAATTTGATAAATTTCTGAACTCTGAGAAATTTCCAAATTTAAAGAAATTTGCTTGTAAATTTATCTCCATTTTTGGGATGACATATCTGTGTGATCAAACTTTTTCCCAGATGAAGTAGATCAAGTCGAAATACAGGGCAAATTTATCCGACGACCACTCAAAGTCGCTACTTGTGATTAGTGTTTCAAAATTTGAACCTCAATTTAATCAGATTTTAAGAATGCAAAAAGAGTTCCATCATTCACATTAATTGTTTTACTATAATTTGTGATGAAAATATGAGCATTTGCTGCTACTGTCTGTTGTCATTAATATACGATAATTTATTCTCNTTTTTCGCTAGACGGAGTCCACCTACTCCAGAGACTAGGTATCCCAGTCCTCCTACTGGAGGTATGCTAGAGGTACTAGCCCCCTGTAGTGGTATGTCAGCACTACTGACTCCCAATAGAGGTTTTGGTTTTTACCTGAGGTAGGTTCCAAAACACTGGTTCGTCCCTTCCTTTGGCTTAAAATTCAACAGCAGGTTTGATGGCTGCACCTGGGTCCCTTAGTGGTTCACCAGAGCCTACAGTCCCCTGCTGAAGCATTTCTCATATGGATCTCCTTGGAGGGAGGTCCCTCTTCAATTTAAGGTCCTTAAGACCGTTTTTTTTTGTCCCATGAGTTTTGGGGATTTAAAAGGTCCCCACCCGCAGCGCCCCATATGGGTGGAAGGCATAAATACAATGGGCTGCTGCCTGGTGCCCTGAGGGGATCATTCAAGACACTGGCTAATTACCACCCCAGTACCATGCAGCCCTCAGCACGATGCCTCACACCTTGGCTTAGGTGGTCTGGTCCTGTAGTGAATGCAGCCCTCACAAGCCTCCAGGACCAAGAGTGCCTGTTCGGGGGGAGAGGGTTACCCCAGATGATAAATGGGAGTGCGACACCAGTTAGTTTTCAGATTTGTCAAACCACTTCTGTACTGATGCTCGCTAAGGTGGATCTGTGCAAAGCCATTTTCTGAAGGCCCATTCAACACTGGTGCAAGAATTTGTTTCACATACTCACTCGTGCAAAACTCTTCTCCATGGGAGACATCATTTCTGAAAATTGCGGAGCCTGGCGGTAAAAATAGGTAATATGGAGATATACCACAAGTTTTGAAATCTCTGAGAAATTGACTTTCCACTGATGCTGCTTATATGTGGGTATGCTTTTTAGTTCGTTGTATTTTATCCCCAAAAGTGTATCAATTATTTATGGACACTCTTTATAACTTGAAAGTTATAGACATAGCCCAGAATGTAAACATTGACCAGTGCAACAGGTATGAGTAGCCTGATATTGGCCAGACAGGCTGAAACATGTCCTGTAATAAGGCAGATGGATGTATGTGTGCTTAATGGAAACTTGCATACGCTCTTGCAGCCATTTTTATTATTGACCATACAGAGCACAGAGGCATTGTAAAAACCCATCATAAATTCAAAAGATTATGTGATATATAGCATTTCAGCCCTCTTTACAAGAAGAATTGAAGGGTACTGTCTCTTCAGGGTTGGGTTATCTTCTGTTATAGATTGTTATGGAAAACCACAGCTCTTGTCAGAATACTTTACAAGCTTTCTATGGATTTAGGCATGGGGTATTCAATGCTTGATAAATATTTTTTGCAGTTCTGCTGTTACTGACAAATTCATAAAATTATTTTGGTGTCTTGTCAGTTTCACCTGAAAGCTTCATGCACCCATGGTCCATAATTTTTCCACTACTGTTTGGATGTTATACGTCATTGCTTTTTATGACCTTGAAAGAGAACTAGTAATTATTAGGACTGAAGTATCAGATGTAATTAGTTAGCCATTATGTAACATGAAAGATAGTGTGATGGGCATTTTCATAATACACACTACACCCTGTTGAAAAATTCCCGTACTAGGTCAAGAATGAAATGCTGCCTTAACTTACTCAATTTTGCCTGCCATCTACTTCAAAATAGTCTCCTTGGGGACGTTTACAGTGACTGTGGACGTCATTTTCCATAATGCTGTAGAGTATTGCTTGCAATTCCCTTTGATGCCAGACACTGTTTCAAAACATTCCTTCAGTTTCATTTTCAATTTGGGAAACAAAGTGAACTCACACAAGGGGCTAAGTCTGGCGAGTAAGGGGAATGGGGAATGATACCCATGTTGTTAGTCACAAAGTTTATGGTTTTCAGGGATGTGTGGGGAGGCGCGTTGTGATGGAGGAGCCAGTTGTGGTTGTGCCAAAGTTCCAGTCTTTTTCATTGCACACTTTTCTCTCAAGCCTCTCAGAATGTCACAGTAAACGTCAGAGTTGACCATAGTGTTAGGAAGAACAAATTCATGACAAACAATCCCCTTCATGTTGAAAATGAGCATGCTCTTTGTTGAACTCCGGAGCTGCCATGCCTTTTTGTTCTTCATGATTGTGGGCTTTTCCAGTGCGATACCTGTTGCTTTTTTTTTGGATCATAACCGTAAATTCAACTTCTGTCACCTGTTATATCCTAGAGATATTGTTAGCCTTCTCATGTAGCTCAAGACACATGTGTATGCTCCAGTGCTTTTGATCATTTGTCAAGAGTAATGGAACAAACTTCGTGGCAGGGCGGCACATGTTCTAATTTTCTGTAAAGATCTCCTGGCAAATTCCATAACTGTTCCCAGCAGTGTCTCCTAGCTCATGGATTGTTCAGCAGTTTTCATGGATGAGTTCTCGAATTTTTTCAACATTTTCTGTCATTTTGCTTGTGCTTGGTTACTCTGAACGTTTGTAATCTTCAGCTGACACTCATCTTGAAACGTGAATGTCATTCAAAAATCGCTGTCTGGCTTAGAGAATGTTCTCCAAAAGCTCACGAAGCATTTCAAGGGTATCAATAGCCAATTTACTGAGCTTCACGCAAAACATGTTGCAGACAAGTTGCCTAATATTGCCATCCATCGCAGACAAAACGAAACAAGAAGTCAAAAAAGCACTCACGTAAAAACGACACATGTTCAGAACACGATTTCATGTGGCAGACTGATGCAATAGGCTTGCGGTAATGTGACCTTTGGCTCCCTCTCATCTTCTTTCACCGAGGCATTTACAACAATAACAGTCCTGGAATCCACTTTTGACGTTAATATGAAATTGGAAATATGCTGTTGAAATTGTATGGACTTACAATTCCACAGCAAGCAATTCTGAACTCTTGTGGAACCATTAAGCTATTTTAGTATAAATGTTGTGTTTGATCAACAGGATAGCTCTGCTGGTACTGGAGGCCTGGTTGCAGCATATGGTGGTGGCAGTGAGAGCGACGAGGACATTGAGGATGTCATCCAGGAGGACAGACAACACACAAATTGGGCAAAACTGGCATGTCTGCTGTGTAAACGTCAGTTCCCCACCAAGGAATCTCTCATTAGGTAAAAGAATGTTAATTAGAGGAGATGTAAAAACACGCTGTATTCAAGTCACTTATTACTTTTTATACAAAAATTTAGAGTGCAAAATTTGGCTAAGAAATGGAACACTTAAGACATCATAAAATTTTGCCACAATTAAGTTGATTGCTTTGATGGATTTCCTGTGTCATACTATGAGCTATTAACTGCAGTAATAAATGACCAAAGGGTTTGGAATTCATCATCTTATCTATTTCATGTCAAGATGATTGGTCATATTGTTACATGCCAAGTACATTGGTCGGGATATTCGTATCCAGTCCCCTGTTCTTACTTCTGATCTATACAGTGCAACCTCATTATGATGATAGTTTATGAAGTATCTAAAAGTGCTTGTTATGAAAGATACTTGTAATCTGTATAAATAAAAATGTAAATGTTCGTTTGTTCAGGATCTTAAATCTCTGAAAGTTCTTCACCAATTGCTTCGAAATTTTGACACAACGTTGCATTCGAATGCGCACGTGTTTTTATATACCTATCATATAGATGTCACACCTGTGACAGGTAAAAACATGGTTCTTTTGAAAAACAGAATTGGAATTTGGAATTCAGAAGAGTCATCCCTATGAAAACGCTAGAACAGACCGTTGCATAGGAGGTAACAATAGCGGTACTGTATCGAATCTCCACAGTTATGACGAATACACGGAGCATTCACACAGAGACAACGCAATAACAATGGGTCGTTGCGTAGGAATCATGGAATCAACAAAGCAGCGTTTCCGCCGTTATGACAAAAGCTCATTTGCATAGCAGCGGCCGAGGGTATAAAAGGGGGTTGAATTCATTCTCCCAGTCAGTCTTGGAATAGCTGCCGCTGAAGAAGGTTGGAACCTAGGTGCCAAGAGATACAGAAGTATTGGCCGAGAGATTGTGTAACCAGTAACTCTAATACTGCAAGTGGCAATAATTGTAAAGTGTGCAAGTGAATTACAATAAAGATTTGCTATAATTAATACGGCGTAAAGTTATTTGTAGCGTGACATAACCAAACACGCTACATGCATTACTGGCGCGTGCAACACGTCACATCCACATCAAATTCGTGCATTGTTTGCAGTCATATTGACCGCCTGCTCTCCTTCATCTCCAACAGTTATGAGAGAAATATAAATCACACATGGCTGAAGATATTTTCCGTTGAATACGCAAGGATAATTCCAATATGATCATGGATTTCACAGCAGAAATCTGCAACAAAGCGTTGATAATGATTGAAGATTTGTGCTTAGAAATCGTGAACAACGTTCTCGATCAGTTGGGAATGCCATTACCAAATTGATCTGCTGCTGCTTCGTTCAATGTAGAATTGCGTTGTGAACAAAATTACAACACGGGTGATCTTTTGTTGTATGTGCAATCAAATATTCCTAAGCTAACGCTTCAGCAAAAAGGCATTTACAATCAAATAATGCAAACTGTCAATAACGGGGTTGCAGAATTCTTCTTCTTAGATGCGCCAGGAGGAACTGGTAAAACGTTCCTAATTAGATTGATTCTGGCAGCAATTTGATCACAAAATGACATAGCTTTAGCTCTTGCGGCGTCTGGAATAGCTGCGACATTGCTACCAGGTGGAAGAACTGCTCATTCCACTTTGAAATTGCCATTGAACATGCAATTCATTGAAACTCCCACTTGCAGCATTTCCAAAGGATCGGGCATGGGAAGGGTATTGCAGAAATGCAAACTTATTGTTTGGGATGAATACACAATGGCACACAAAAAATCGCTCGAGGCTCTTCATCGATCATTGCAAGATTTGCGTGGAAACATCAGACCATTTGGGAACGCATTAATATTGCTTGCAGGAGATTTCAGGCAAACATTACCTGTAATTCCTCGATCGACACCAGCGGACGAAATAAACACTTGCCTGAAATACTCTACTTTGTGGCGACACATAAAGAGATATTGAGATATTGCTGAGATATTCTCACATCAATTGCTGGAAATTGGGAACGGAAAGGTGCCGGTTGATCTGACCTCAGGATGAATTTCGTTGCCTCATAACTTCTGCAATTTTGTGACGTCAAAAGAAGAATTCGTTGAAAAAGTATTTCCCAGTATTCAAACCAATTATAAGAATCACGATTGGCTGAGTGAACGAGCTATTCTTGCCGCCAAGAAGAAAGACATCTACGAACTTAACAATATCATTCAGTCTGACATTCACTGTGAGGCAGTCACATACAAGAAGTTCTTCACTTCTTTCCTCTTCCTTTCACAAACAGACATCTCGGTGTAGGTTTCGATGTAACATATCAACTACTGATCAGATCTTGTCCATTCATCAGACACTGGAGAAGAAATGGGAGTACAGTGAGGCAGTACATCAGCTATTAATAGATTTCAAGAAAGCCTGTGATTTAGTTAGGATGGAAGTATTGTACAATATTCTGATAAAATTTGGGGTACCCATGAAACTAGAAGCATTTATCTGATAATTTCCTTATCCAGAATGGTCTAAAACAAGGAGATGCTTTATCGCCACTGTTTTTAACTTTGCTTTAGAATATGCCATTAGGAAGGTCCAGGAAAACCAGGTGGGACTGAAACTAAATGGGACACATCAGCTGTTAGTCTATGCTGGTGATGTGAATCTGCTGGGTGATAATGTAGATACCATAAAGAAAAACACACAAACTTTAATTGATGCTAGTAAGGAGGTTGGTCTGGAAGTAAACACAAAGAAGACTAAGTATATATTTCTGTCTTGTCACCAAAATGCAGGGCAAAATCTTGACATAAAGATAGGTGAGAGATGTTTTGAAAATGTGGAACAGTTTAGATATTTTGGAATGACGATAACAGACCAAAACCTGATTCATCAGGAAATTAAGAGGAGACTGAACTCGGGTAGTGCTTGCTACCATTCAGTTAACAACCTTCTGTCTTCTTGTCTGGTGTCCAAGAACATAAAAATTAGAACACACAATACTATAATTTTGCCTGTGGTTCTGTATGGGTGTGAAACTTGGTCTCTGACATTAAGGGAGGAAAATAGACAGGGTGTTTGGGAACAAGGTGTTGAGGAGAATATTTTTACCGAAGAGGGATGAAGTAACAGGAGGTTGGAGAAAACTGCATAATGATGAGCTTCATAACTTGTACTTTTCTCCAAGTATAATTAGAATGATGAAGTCAATGAGGATGAGGTGGGCAGGGCATGTAGCCTGAATGGGGGAGAAGATGAATGCATAGAGGATATTGGTGGGAAAGGCAGATGGAATGAGACCACTGGGAAGACCAAGGCATAGTTGGGTGAACAGTATTGTGACGTGGATGGCCCATCAGGAAGTAGGGGTCACGTGAACTCTGCGTTCTCACGAGTGACGTCACATACCCCCACTTGGTGAACTCCCCTCCCCCATGTTGACACAATGTGGATCATGAAGTCGCTGAGAGCAGTGGAAGTTTAGCAGTCGCCAAGTTGGGTTGTATTGAGTGCATGACTGGGACTACAGCAGGAGAAGTAATTGTGATACTGCAGATGGCAGTAATTGTGAAACTGTGAATTGTGTAAATGTGAGAGTGAATGTGAAATAAATTCGCTACATCCAAGATGGCGTGAAGTTATTTGTCGCATGTCACATACCCTACATGTGACAATTTGGTGTCAGAAGTGGGATGTAGCGGTTGGAGAACGGACAATGGGAAGAAAAAGGAACGGATATGTAACTTTAGGCTTTTCGGGATGAACAACCTTTAGAAGGGAGAAGTGTGAGGTGGATGGCGCAAAAGGAAAT
The DNA here is from genome assembly GCF_002891405.2 of Cryptotermes secundus. Classification (NCBI taxonomy): domain Eukaryota; kingdom Metazoa; phylum Arthropoda; class Insecta; order Blattodea; family Kalotermitidae; genus Cryptotermes; species Cryptotermes secundus. The sequence goes on from NW_019735467.1 coordinate 30,061, forward strand.
AGGGCTCACGTGAACTCTGCGTTCTCGCAAGTTACGTCACATACCCTCACTCCTTCCATCATTACGCAACGCCCAGTAAACACCCCCTCCCCCGCGTTACGTAACAGCAGAGCAACTGTGTCAGGCAATCATTGCTGCAGTGATGTAACAACATAGGAGCCGCAGCCACTGCTATGGTAACAGGCCAGTAAACAGTCCCCCCCCCCCGTTGTGACGTAACAGCACTTCCCACTGTGATGTAACGGGACACTGCTGTTAACACGTGGCAACAGGGAACGGTATAAAATGGCCGGCTGTGCAGTGTGTGAGCCAGATTGTGTGATCAGGATTGACACAGTGTGGATCGTGAAGTCGCTGAGTCAAATACCCGACACGTGACAGTATTAAAATGGAGCTTGGAGAGATGGGATGGGATAGTATAGATTGGATTGATCTTGCTGAAGATAGGGGCTAGTGGAAGGCTCTTGTGAACACAGTAATGAGCCTTTCGGTTCCATAAAATGCTGGGAAGCTCTTGAGTAGATGCACAATTTGCACCTTTTCGAAGAAGTGAGTGAGTGAATGATGGATCTTAGAATGTAATATTTCACCTCCTGTGTGATTAAGTTCTGTGGAAATGTGATCACTACCTGGCGATTTATACTTTTTTAAATTTTGCAGTACCAATTTCAACCTCAGCAGGCATAGGATCAGGTACTAATGGCTCAGCTGTATGCATTTCTATCTGCCTAACATCACTGGCCTATGTACATTCAATAATTGAGAGAAGTAATTCTTCCACCTGTTCAAAATATTATTGGAATCTGCAAGCAGATCACCATTCTCATCCTTCATTAAGTTGAGTACTGAGTATAGAGGGGGTGGGTTTCCCCATGCACTTAGACCAGTTGTTGGTCCATTGTGCGTCCCCCTTTTAATTTCTACTGTCTCCATACCCTACCAGTACGGGTGCTCGCTATTAGCCCCTTTCTGCCAGCGAGGTTCCAACCTTCTACTGGCAGTGGTATCTAATAGTTAGTCCCTTTCTGTCATAGAGGTCCCCCTTCCTCTGGCAGTGGTACCTAATACTTACCCATCTACCGGAGGCATTGGAAACTACCTTGGGCGGGAAGCTTTTTGCCAAATTTAGCTCAGAGGTCTCCTAGAGACATGAGGTTCTTTTACGTGCCATAAATCTACGACACGGGACCCATGGCTTAAAGTCCCTCCTGGAGGACTTGCTCCCTGAATTTTTCCGTCCTTAAAAATTCCACGACCTCCGCCAGGTTTGAACCTGTGTACCTTCAGTCATGAGGTGGAAACGTTATGCCTAGACTGTGGAGGCCGCTCCCTTCATTAAGTTACTTTAGGTTGATAACCCCTCTTGAAGTAATTTCTTCCTCTATACATGTTTCTTCATGTTCTTGTTCTTACTGTTTATTGCAAGCTCATTGAGTTTTTCTTTCAGATATTCCCTCTCTTTATTCCTGAAATGCCTGTTGGTTTCACATCTTATATTGTTGAGATTATCCCCATTTATTTTGTTTGGATCCTGTAACACTGTAATTTGGCCTGCTTTCTTTGGTCTGATAATTTCGAGCATTCTTCATCAAACCATGGCGTATGCTTTTTCAGTTCATAATTAGCTAGACTCTCTTTGGCAGAAATTTTGATATTCGCTCTAATAGTTCCAGATCATCTTCATAAACTGGGAATTTCTTTTAAGATGTCTCTTAGACATGTCTGTTTTCTCACTCTAATCTCCATGGAAGAGAAAGAATTGTGAACCAAGATGGCCATCTTTAAATGCAAAATATCTAAAATAAAATTGCTGTTCTGGTTTTTGTACTACGTATAGTGCAGGATAAATAATATAACTTGAAACTCCATGCCTAACATTTCAAATACATTAAAAGATCCATTAAGCGATCATACAACAAATAAATTTACATCAAGCCTGGAGCTATTTTCAGTCTTTATCCAGGAGAAGTCCTGCCCACAGTAAACAGCTTTTCTTGTTGCCACATTGACATGAAAACACAATGTCTTAAATTTATGAGAATTGACATACACACTGCTCTTACTTCCATGCTGACTTATTGCAGATAATTTTCTTTTAATCTTGAGATCCTTCATTGTGAGGCAGTGAAATATTAGATCTCAAAGGGTTGTGACCATCATGTATAGCACTCAGAATTACTGAGTTTTTGGACTTTGTACATCATCCAGTATTTTAAAAACTAGACAGTGCAGTGTTTCGGAAACTGGATCTGTTTCTGTCCTCAGGTGAGGTGGGAGACACCTACTCTGTTGGACCCCTGAGAGNACGGAGGGGGGGGGGTTGAGGGAGGAGATAGGGAGGATGGAAACAGATTTGGTTTCCAAAAACATTTTGTTCTCTAGTTTTTAGAATGCCAGACGATGGTCTAAATCTGAAAACCCAGTAATTCTGAGTGAAATGTTATTTCAAGATGTAATTATGATGTTTTGCTGGATATGTTTACTTATAGTACAATATGGCACTAAGGTTTAAATAATAATGTGAATACTGCTGTATTCTGTGAAGTGATTTTCATCACTGTTAGCATTACCTTAACTGAGGAGTTAAAGATTTTTTGAATCATATATAACAACTTGTACTCACAACCAATTACAAGTAGGAGTTGTCCTTTGCAACCAAAAGTCCTGTCCATTGTTAAGCTTGGATCACTCATTCTGCTCACAAGTTGCACCCCCTTAATTTCTTGCATATGCATACAGGTGAAAATAAACATGAAAGCTTGTATCAATTTTAACACACATAACACACAGAGCAGTTAAAATCACACAAGTACTTACCTGTTCACATTATGTGACAGGCTGTAAACATCACACTTTGAATACATGCAGTTGCTTGGCATTACAGGCATACAAAGTTGTTGTGAATTGGCCATTATACTTTCCTGGAAAACATATTTTGGTAGAGGCATATAAACTGTACATGAACCTCCTAGTATTTTAGTTACCACACTCCTGTGGTGTGTGTATGATGTTACACTGGTAGCCGAGGTCTCATCTCATTATGTACATCACACAGTCCTAAAGAGATATCATGAAACAGATTCCAGCAATACGAGGGGGTACCCAAAAGAAACCGAACTTATTTTTTTTAACGTATTTATTCAAATTTTAAGCACAAACCTTCAATCCCTTTCAAAGTACTCTCCACTTACACTAATACACTTGTCTAGTCTTTTATTCCATTTTTCAAAAAATTGTCAAAATTCATCTTTTGAGATGCTTGACAGCGCCTCTGTCGTTTTTTCCTTTCATGTCTCTTTTCATTCGAGGAAGGAAACAAAAAAAAGTCGCACAGGGCAAGGTCGGGTGAGTTCGGAGGGTGAGGAACAAGGGTCATACCATTTTTGGTCAAGAATTGTCATACAGACAGGGCTGTGTGAGCAGGGGCATTGTCATGATGGAAAAACCAGTCACCCGACTGCCACAAATCTGGCCGCTGAGCTCCAAGTCACTCCCGACAGCTCCACAATTTCTTCAATGGTCCGTCGTCGATCTTCCTTGATGATTTCACGAATTTTTTCAACATTTTCATGTGTTCAGGCCATGGAAGGACGACCAGAACGAGGTTTGTCATCAATTGACATTTCACCATTTTTGAAACGAGAAAACCACTCAAACACTTGAGTTTTCCCCATAACATCGTCCTTGTACGCAGTTTTTAACATTTCAAGAGTTTCTGTTCCACTTTTCCTGAGCAAAAAGCAGAATTTCACTGCGGCACGCTGTTCACGAAAATCAGCCATTGCAAAAACGACGATCACACAAAACAGTTGTCACTATAAACTCTGCCGAAACTAGTCCTTACCTTCTGAAGCAACGGTAGTCGGCTTATCGACTCAGGAATGTTAGCTCTATGCGCTCATAGCGGCAAAATGCGGTACTGCAAAAACTCTGCCCACAAAAAAATTAGTTCAGTTTCTTTTGGGTACCCCATCGTTTGTACCCACAAGGAGAAAGAACAATGTTAGTTTGCTTATGTCGGTATATACTATGTTTTCTCTTTGTTCCTAATATTGTCACATGTTGGGTGTGTCACACGACAAATAACTTCGCGCCGTATTGGATGTAGCGAATTTATTGAACACTCGCTCTCACACTTACACAATTCACAATTACAATTACTGCCATTCGCAGTATCACATTTACATCCACTGTTCTCGGCAACTGCTAGACTTCTGCTGCACTCGGCGACTTCGATCCGCACTGTGATCAGGAGTGACACACTCTCCCTACATACTGCTCAGCCAGCTTTTTATACCATTCCCTGTTGCCTCGTGTTACAGTGGTATCCCTTTGTTTTGTCACAGTGGGAAGTGCTGTGATGTCATCGCGGGGGAGGGGGGAGGAGTGTTGATTGGTCTGTTACCGTAGCAGTGGCAGCGCTCCGATGCTGTTACATCACCATGGGGGATGGGGTAGAGTGTTGACTGGCCTGTTACCGTAGCAGCAACAGCATAGCACAATATGTCACAATATTACAAACACTATCAGAGAAGTTTATCCCATACTGACTTCCTGCTTTGAATTTTGACAAGTGCCAACTTCATGTGGACATATTATTTCAGCCATCATATTCACATGTAAGCTCCTGTGATTTGTTGTTATAATTTAGGTTCATGAAAATTTTTCAGTCAGCACCAGCCAAACCATTGGCAGATGTTTGATGAGAAATACCTTAAACATGCACTGCCTGTGTCCATGTTAACTCTTTGACTGGCGCGAAGGGTATTTAAATCCCACCCCTGTCCTGGCAGGCCCTTTAAACCTTATGTCGCTAAAATGCATGTAGTTACTTTTTCCTAAACAACTTCAACAAAAATTGGTTTTTAAAAACGAAAATTTCAGGAACTAATTAAAATACAATATTTTATGCAATAAATGCCTTTCCATACCTCTTTATTAGTTTTTCTTCATGTGATATACATTGAAACATGAAAGTTTGCAGAGAGCCACACCACAGCCTGCACACATGATACTTGTTTCTTTTCTAATCTTGTGCTTAGCACTCACGCGACACTTTCTCAGGGCACCATTCATCTTGTTACTGGGAGGAACATGGACCATTTTGTGAATTTTCAAGCCACCCTCTAGACGATTTGCTGGCTCTTTCACTGGTGGTCTTTTCAAGGTCGAGGGCGGAGGCGTGACTGCACTCTAGTCTGACGCAATAGATTCGTCATCCACTTCATTCCTTGACTTTTCTCCCTCTCCACACTGTTTGTTTGGTTCAGTCATTTTTCTACACAGTCCAATATAAAATCTTTGAATCTGTAATTTCTCTTCTTGTATTTTTCGTTTGTTGTGTTCTTTTTGAATAGAATGAAACTATTCAACCGCAAAGACATGTTTTGTCCATACCATGGGTGTGAAATAGGGGCCTAGTGGACAAATATTCTTCAATTTCAGGGCGTTTGTCGATTCCTGTCATGAACACAATTCCTAAGTATGTCCAGATTTCATCTGATGTGACATAATTGTAATTGTGTTTTCGAGAGTGAGGAGCTAACTCATGTGTGTTGAAGTGCTGGTGAGCATAGCGATTGGTTTCAGTTGTGATGTGATTTACCAAGTCGTCATCCAGAAAAAATTTTAATCCATGAAAAGGGATGCATTTTATGTGTTATATCAATTTTGATCCCGAAACTATTAGCAAATGGAAATATTGGGGTTACAAGGTCTCCGTACGTTCATGAGATGGGCGTGTCAGGCACCACACTCGTGGTAGGTAAATGTTCATGATTACTGTCTTGTGGATCATTGTCTATCACTGTATTATTGTCACTATCAACTTCATCCAATTCAGGAATCATTATTTCATCGCCACTATCATCATCAGAACAAATCTCGTTCACAACATTTTCCAGCTGGTCTGTAGGAACACGAAGACACTTGCTGCAAGAAGCCATGGTGAAACTGAATGAATGTGAAATATTTTCTGACCTTTTCCTTCTCAGAGGGTTCTGACAGTAATATAGACCCCCACAAAGTTTACAAGGGTTCTTTACAAACATGCACAAAAACTATCATACATATGTCTTTGGTTGATGAGTGCCAGGAGAGCAAAGAAGGGGGGAGATTGTCAAAGCGTTAAAACACGCCAACGCCAGGGAACGGCTGGCATCGTTCGGGCATTAAAACACGCCCGCACCAGTCAAAGAGTTAAGTGGGCCTTTTGTCACCATGGCATCACACATTCTCAGGTTGTGGATGGAGGGAAGGGCCTCCAGATGTGGAGGGCGGTTACGAATATGTTTAATAAGCAGTTATGGATAGCCAACAAGGAGTGGTCCTCCAGCTTGAAGTTTGGTGTGGGGCTAATATCTCCCTACCAGGAGTAAACATATCTGTTATGAAAATGTTACACATGGCCTTGAAGTTGAACACATCCTATTGAGTGACCTAAGTTAAGGAAAGTGGACGTGGAATGTACAGAGTCTCACTGATAACAGCTGTGAGAGAAACAGGAAAGGATTTAGTGAGTAGAGGAGGTCAGATGGACAGAGATGTTACTGAAACAAGTGGTGATATGTATTTTTCATTGGAAATGGAATTCTTTGTACATAAAAGAATCATGTTATCAGAGTTCATTAGTGATAGGTTATTATATATAATACTGCGAGGTGGTTGGTGTAATATCTTGCTGTGAATGTGAATGACCCAATGGAGGATAGAACTGATGATACAGAGACAGGTTCTGTGAGGAAATAAAATGTGTATTCGATCATTTCCTTAAGTACCACAAGAAAATTTTGTTAAGAAATTTCAATGCAAAGTAGGTAGAGAAGATATTTTCAAACCAACAGTTGGGAACAAGAGTTTAGATTAACCCTTCCGCGACGGATAGTATTTAAATCTTTTCCTACCGCCAAACCGATGGGGTATTTAGTTATTAAACAGAGAAATGCACTTATCCATGAAAAATTTAGTAACTCTCGCAAAAATAGGTATATTGAGATAAAATTTTCACAGAAATATTCATAATGAAACGAAGAACAAAACTGTATATATATTTTTTAATATAATTATGATAAATAATATTTTTTTACTCACTCGAACTGCTAAAAGTTGAGTTTGGTGTGGTAATCCTGAAAACACTGGTCAATACATAGCCCAGCATCACAATCACTGCACCAGTAC
>NW_019735467.1:37792-69258 GCF_002891405.2 Cryptotermes secundus
AAGGAAAACCTTCGTCTGGGGTTTCAGTGAGTGACTCATATAGACAAGCAAAGACCATAGAGTCGAAAGATATATAGTTTTATACATTTTCCTTACTTAGAATTTGAAAAATTTCAATGCAATCTAGGCGCAATGAGACAAAAGTACGAACTATTACACTAACGATATAAAATAAAAATACCGTGCTAAAAATTCGTCCAAAATAAATAACTCATATACCAATTGAAAGATGAAACCTTAATCTATGTACTCCTGAAAAGAAAATTGGAATATCTTTCTTCGTTTTGTCAGCAACGTCCTTCTAAGCTAATACTGCGCAGGTCGGTGCACTGCACAGATGTCGGTGGCATACGATTATTTAAAGAATCGGTGCAACACACGGATGTTGGTGCGGAAGGGTTAAATTGGTTATAATAATAGACTTAAGAATAGTAAACTTTATCACAACAAAAAATTTAATTGTCAAGAGCACAATGTTCCATATTGAGCATTCCTAAATTTACTTGAACAGCTCCTGATGGAAGGACACACAGTCAGATTGCAAAGTGTAAAAGTATAAATTGCCAAATATTCATGAAATTCTGGTACACAAATTCAAGCAGCAGGTGAAATATTACGGTGAAGGTCCACAAACTCTGTTTGGAGTAAGGAAGGATTGCTTGAGCAGTGGAAGGAAGCTGTTATTGTATCAGTTTACAAGAAGTGCAAAAGGACTGTAGTAATTATTGAGCAGTATCACTATTTTCAATATCATATAAAAATTCTATCCAATATCCTCTAAGGGTTAAGTCCATATGTAGATGAAATTATTTTGGATAATCTGCATGGGTTCGATGTAACACATTGATTACTGATCATACTTTTTGCATTTGTCAGATACTAGAGAAAATAGGAAGTGCAATGAGAGAGTACATCAGCTATTCAGACTTAAAAGAAGCCTGTGATTCAGTTAGGAGGGAAGTACTGTGCAGTATTCTCATAGAGCTTGGGGTACCCATGAAACTAGTCAGAGCTATTAAAATATGAAACCTGTGTTAAAGTGTGTGTAGTTAAACATTTGCTGATGTTCACTATTCAGAATGTTCTGAAATGAGGCCATTCTTCATCGCATTGCTTTCCAACTTGCTTTATAATATGCCATAAGAAGATCCATGAGAATCAGATGTGAGTGAAATTATGAAAGGCATTGCCTTCTAGTCTGTAATGATGACATAAATCTAATGGGAGATAACATTAATACTGTCATGTGTTAGGGACTAGACATGGTTTGGGTTGATAATTGGATTTATTGAACCTATATGAATTGTAACTACAAGTAACTGTAACAGTCTCCCTGATTTACGCACTCTACAAATCACTCCTGTGTCTTCACCAGATGTGAAAATGTGACAGAAATGAAGTATTTGAGAATTACAGTAAAATATTGGAATTTGAATCCTGAGGAAATTAAAGACTAGATTAAATTTGGGTAGTGCTTGCTACCCTTCAGTTCAGAACACATTGTCTTCTCTTCTCCTGCCTAGAAACGTAAAGATGCAAGTAATACAAAACTATATTTTTGTTTACATGGCATAATATCGAGCATGTTGAAGGGCGAAACTGGGAAAGAAACAAATTTAATATTTTGTGAGGTTATGGCAGTTCCGCTGATTTCAAGTGGAAGCAGAACATCGATGTTGAAGAAGAGAGACCATAATAGAATTCAAGCGGCAGAAATAAAATACATAGAAACTCTCAAAGGTTTCACTGGGACAAATCAATTAAGAAATTAGGACGTAAAGCTGTTGGTTATCTTCCCTTTATGTAAAACAGTTACAGAACATGGAGACAAGTGGAAAATACATATGTAAAGGATGGAACAGACTCTTGTTCCACTTAAAGCCTATGAATGTCATGGGAGGGGTGGATTGATGTATCCAGTGATTTTTGCCACACTAATTTAAATCCTTGTTATGAGCTCTAATCAATCAGTAGCTGTTTTTACTGTAATTTGTATCTGTCCTTATCCACAACCAAAATCAAGCTGTAGGAACTTGTAGGAAATAGTTCTCTCGAATTCTGGATTCTAAAGTTGTGGTTATATAGTTATATTAAAATGGGATTTTTTTTCATGAATGTGGTACAGGTCAACCCCTGTTTATGAACTTTGAAGAAATGAATAATTTGTATATACAAACAACTGAGTAATAAAATGCGACTCCCAGTTAGCTTAATGAACATACAACCCCATCCTTACACACATTTTAACAAATTAACCTTAACAAATTTAATGATATAGCTTATGAAAAAATAAACATAAACATAAAAATAAACAAATTTGAACATTCAACATACACATTTTTGAAGAATACTGTGACATATTTGAGCTATGCAGGACACGCCCTCCCCCGCCAGTGGTGGCGTAACAGCGCTGCCGCTACTATGGTGACGGGCTGGTCAGCACTCTGCCCCCTCCCCCGCGTTGACATGGCCGATGAGAACAGTGACGTAGTGGGGGATACAGCAGTCGCTACGCAGCAGGAGACAACTCTCTACAGCATTGCCCAGCAACACCTGTAAACAAGGCGACTAGGCCATAGGGAAGCAAGGCGGTGGCTGATAGGAAGACAGACAAAGAAGATTTAATGGCCAAATTAGACACCAACCAAGAAAAGGCAGCAGCCGATAGGAAGGCCGACAGAGAAGAGATGAAAGCTGACAGAAAAGCCGACAAGGAAGAGATGAAGGCCGCAATGTGATCTATGCGGTCAGAATTGGATGAGACAATCCAACATAGAATTGAAGCTATCCAAGCAAGGACGAGAGCCATGCAAGAAAATATAGGCACCAGCCACAAGGAGATGGTGGCTGTAATCAAACCAGAAATGGATGTAATGTCGATGGCCTGCCAAGAAACGACGGAGTTGCGCCTAGAAGAAGAAAAGCCGGCCTCAGTGGACACGAAACCTGTGGCGGCACAACAAGAAGAGGTCCCCATAGTGATACTGGTCGTAGAACCTGAAGAAGAAACAACGATACCAGAAAAGAGACGATGGCCTGCCAAGAGATGGAGGCATGTCTAGAAGAAGAAGAGGCGACCTCAGTGGAAATGAAACCTGAGGTGGCCCAACAACGAGAGTTCCCCAACGAGGATGCCGTAGTGAAACTGGTCAAAGGACGGAAGAAGCGGTATAGGGGCAAGAAGCAAGTTGCAGGGTGATGTGGAGAGCCAAAGGAACTAACCTGAAGAGTTTGTGGATCCCGGATGAAGTTCGCTGCCTCCTGCAGGAAGGTGTCCCGCCATGCAACAGTGGCATGGCTCAAGAGGAATATCTTCAGGAAATCTTGGACCCAAAGAAAAGTGTGGACCGCAGAAGAGAAGTGACACAAGGATGTCCTGTTGTGCAACAGTGGCATGACACAAGAGAGACGTCATGAAGAAGAACCTTACTCAGGGAACTGGTGGACCCGGAAGGAAGCGATTGATCGTGGCCGACAAGAGGATGACTAGCTGTGCAAATGTGACACAGCGCAAGAGACTCAGACTCCAGGGAGATCAGTTGGAGTCACACACAAGCCCGCATAAAGATGTGTCAAAGAAAGCACGAGAAGAACTTGAACATGAGAGGACGACACAAGGACTCATCCTGAAAGGAAAATTTGAGGCATGTGCAAGTGCACAAGCAGACATGCTGCACGGAATCCCAGCAGATACGAACATCAAAAACTCGACACTATGGAAAGGTCGACCCCCTCCAAAACGAAAAAGAAGCAGAGCAAAGAAGAGGAGCCGGCAAAATAGAAGCACTGGCCTCCCCAGAGAGAGTGAATGTGCGATGGAGGAAAGTGGGGAGTGAATGTGATACAACTGGATCTTCTAGCAAGTTAATAGGAAACCGCTCGAGAAGAGCTGGTCTTAAGAGGGGAGCGGATGTAATGGATGGAGGATAGCCGGACAAAAAAGAAGACATTGCAAGAACAGCCTGCAAATAAAAGGAACAGGGATGTACCATTAGGCTGTTCGGGACAAACAGCCTTAAAGAGGGAGCAGTGTGATGTATTTGAGCTATGCAGGGTGCCCCCTCCCCTTCCAGTGGTGGTGTAACAGCACCGCTGTTACTACAGTGACAGGCCAGTCAGGGCTCTGCTCCCTCTCCCGCAGTGACGTGGCAGCGCTTCCCGCTGTGACATGGCAGGTGACAGCAGTGACGTAGTGGGGGATACCGCAGTTGCTATGCAGCAGGAGACTACTCTCGACAGCATTGCCCAGCAACACCTGTAAACAAGGCGACTAGGCAACGGAAGCTAGGCGCTTTCCGTTGTCTGGCTGAGGTTTTACAGGAGAACTGCACTGCCTAAGGAGTCAGCTAAAATGTAGCAGCCCCCAAAGACAGTTAAATTGTAGTAGTCACCGAGTTCAGTTGTAACGAGTGAATCGTGATAGTGTGAAGAGATTTGTGAGTAGGGTTTGTAAAGTGTGTAAACCCGCAACCTTGTCATAATGAATCGTAGTTATGATTTGTAGGTTGTTAAATAAACCAATTAACAATCTGAATGGCATCTTCAGTGGCGAAACACGTTACAATACATTATGTTCTAAGTGGGATTCACCTGTAGGTTGATTGTAAGGGATCTTCTTATGAACTGAGGAAAACGTTAAGAAGATAAAATCTTCTTACAGCATATTTATGGTTCCATGACCAATAATAATGGTTTTGAATTGGGTGATTGGTTTTATTAACTCCTTTCATAATCCTATTTATCACAGGCAATTACAGCAGCTTACAGTAAATGACTGCCTAAGACTTGCTCCATTCTGACTGGACTGTGACCGTCTTCCTTTCTACTGTGACTGACTTGGTTCTGATTTATGAATCACTCACTTCTGATTTATGAATAACTTAGTTCTTGGTTTCCCTTTCTGCTGCGACTGCCTTGAATTATGACTGACTTACAGTGCCTTCATTCTTATCTGGATAGACGCTTATATAGTGTTGTGGTATCCCAAGAAGTGTTTCTTGCGTGCTTATATCCGCGGATACACCCGTTGCTTCTGCAGCAACACTCTGGTTTCGATGAGTCTGCCCTTTTCATTTTCATACCCATGGACACGTTTATTTAACACCCAGTGATGGTTTGTGTTCATTTCCTTGAAATGGCGTACATGTCACATTGCCCTATCCTTAATGCTGTTCGTCCCAAGTAGCCTATCGGTGTATCAGTGTTCCTTCCTTCCTTCCTTCCTTCCTGAGGTTTCTGCTCATGACATCTCACCTTCCTTCAGATTGCTCATTTTTTTTTTCTGTGGTGGCTTCTCCAGCCACTACCATTGTTCCCTCCCTAAGGCCACTTGCTCTGAGTGGCTTCCTGATAAGATGCCAGTAGATCCAGGTGTATCACCATCATACTGTGTTTCTCTTTTCCAACAGTGGGGGTAAAACTGTCCTGAGTGGCCAGTGCTCCCACATTTCTGGTTCCTCTTATGCTGAAGCTGCAAGTAGGTTTATCTTCTGTTTCGGGTGGGGCTGAGCCCACCACAGTGTCCTATACCTGATTTTTCATAACCTGACCGAAGATCTGGCAATTCACCTCACAGTCTCCAGTCAGAAGATTCAGCCAGCTGTCTTCTCATTCTTAAGACGCAGCTGCCATCTTATGCCTTCACCCATAATTCCACTTTTGCATTCCGGTTTTGACTGATGCCCCCTCCCACATGTCATTCTTTTTGAAGTACCATGTCCCATGTCCCTAGTCTGATTCTTCCTGACGTGTACCTTGCACTGTGCCACTCCTTCATCGTGGGTTGTCCCTCTTTGGGCAACAGTCAGTTTCCTTTGGGACCCATTCTTAGGCTTACAGCAGCGTTCTGCTGCTAGGTTCTGGTCTCTTTACCACTTTAGTGCTCCAGAAGATTTCACTGTGGCGTGCTTCTTGGGGACCTCCCAATGCTCTGCTTCAAACTGCATTTCCTTTGGAATTGCCTCCTTGATTCTGGACATGACTCCGTAGTTTCTTGGCAGACCATCATCTCTTCACCATGCTCTAGTTTCTGCCATCATCTGTTCCTGGCTGGCTACCATCTTGGCCAGCATTTTCGTTATTTGTTGCAGTTCCATGGTGTTGCAGTGTAACGATCAGGATACAAATCAGTTTCCAATCCGTCCAATTCTGACACCAGTTGACACGTATTAGGTGTTTGCATGATTAATAATAACAGGTTTGGACTGGATGATTACATTTGTTATCTTCTTTTACAGTCTCTCATAATGACAATCAATTACAACAGCTCACAATAAATGACTGCCTAAGACTCACTCCATTCTGACTGGACTAGAACTGTCTTCTTTTCTACTGTGACTGGGTTGGTACTGCTTTACAAATCACTCACTTCTAATTTAGTTCTTGGTTCTCCTTTCTACTGCACATGCCTTGAATTATGACTGACTTACGAATGACTTCGTTCTTATCTGGATGGGTGCATATATAGTGTTGTTTCTGAGGAAGTGTTTATGGCTCTCTGGCATCGACGACTACACCTGTTGCTTCCACAACAATGTCTGGGTACCATGAGTATACACCTTTTATATTTGTATCCATGAATATATTTGTTTAACACCCAGTGGTGGTTTGTGTCCAAGTGTTGTATGTCCACAGAAATATGTTTGCCAGTCGTTTCCTAGAAATGGCCTACATATCTCAATATTATATCAGTTCTTATTTGTTCCATGTACATGCAATGTAACAGCACATCATGTTTGCAGGCATCAGCAGCTCTCAGACTTACACAAATTGAATTTGGAAAGTTGGTATCATGTCCGTGGTTTGGATCCAAATGATCCTCAACAGAGGAATAAGAAGTACCGGGACCGAGCAAAGGAACGACGCCAGAAGTTTGGAGAACCAGAACCTCCTCATCCTAATCACCTCAAGGTAAGAATGAAAAGTCAGATATTAACTGCTGCACTTCATTACTTTTCCTTGTTCAGGCAAGAGCCCATGAGTGGGTAACAACCTATTTTTAAGTTTAGTGGAACCACAATATCACACACATTTAAGGGCAGTCTCTTGTAAAAATAATTCATAAAAGTTTGAAAAATTGATAAATTTGTGTTATAGGCTGCTTTGAACTAGAACTAAATAACATCCAAATTAAAGAAGAAATATTTGTTGTTGTCACAACACAAGTGGAAATTTGTGGGGTTTATAGAAATTCTGTACTATTTAAACTGTATTTGACTCATATTATCAAATTTTAATCTAATGCATAAAAAGAAAAAAGTTATGCAAGTTTAATAGCAGTCAGTAGTATTCTTATTTTTCTTACCATGAACATGATGCAAATTACCAGTGTCTATACAGCAGTGACCATCGAGCACACACGGTTCCTGTGCCAAACTGCAATTTTATTTACATCTGAACTTCACTATTTCTGCTTTATTTGCTTCTTTCCTTGTTGGAACACAATTACATGAAAAGTTTGTAATGATCCTTATTGCTGGTGAAACATGCAACAATCACATTAAGTACAACCTTTGTCCATAAAGTTCCGAGACTGATGTTATATCTTGGCTTAGGTAAATGGTGGCAATTCCGGGGAAAGGTGTTTTAAATATGGGACTTCTTACAGCTTGCCCGTGTTATTGACGTTTGTTCACTCAACCTCCACTAGGCGGCAGGGAATGGTGGAAAACCCGTGTCAATTGTCAGTTGTGGATTTGTGCTGTGAGAAGAATGGACGTTCAGTTTGAACAGCGACTTAACATTAAATTTTGTCTGAAGCTGGGCAAGACAGCCACAGAGACATTGCAGCTTCTGCATGATGCCTACGATGATGAAGCTTTATCTTGGCCACAAGTGTTTGAATGGCACAGGCGATTAGTGTCAGGCAGGGTGTTGGTGGAGGATGACACAAGATCAGGCTGGTCTTTGAGTTCCCGGAACAAAGACAGCGTGGTTCGCATCAGAGACATTGTACGGGAAGACCATACTGTTACAGTGCACATGTTAGCTGATGCCCTGAATATCAGTAAATCAACCTGCCACCAAATTTTGAGAGAACTTGAGTAAACAAAAACTCAGTGCCATGCTAGTCCCACATACACTCACTCAGGATCAGAAGGAGATGCGAGCTTCAGTTTGTGCTGATTTGTTACCCAAGGCCCAGAAGGATTCCATGTTCATCAACAGTATCATTGCCCAGGGTGAACACTGGTGTTTCCAGTATGACCTGCAAATGAAGAGGCAAAGCACCAAATGGCGGTCAACGGGTTCTCCAGCATCAAAGAAAGTGAGATAGCAGCCATCAAAAACTAAGACTATGATAATCATTTTTTTCAATTCCAGGGGTATTGTTCATCACGAATTTGTTCTGCAAGGGTAAAGTGTCAACCAAGAATTTTACATCTCCGAACTCAGGCATATGCGCGAGGTACTTTGACATCGTCCTGACCTATGGGTATCTGGACAGTGGACTTCGTTGCATGAGAATGCGAGACCACACACAGCTCTAAGTGTCAGCAGATTTCTCGATAAACACAACGTTACTGTGCTTCAACATCCCCTATACTCCCCTGACCTGTCTCCATGCTATTTTTCTATTTCTATGACTGAAAATAACGCTAAAAGGACGGTAACATGAGAATATAGAAGCTATTCAAGCAGCTGTGACAATGGAGGTCACAGCCATTCTGAAAGAGGCATTCACCAGCTGCTTCCAGGGCTTGTTGAAACGCTGACAACGGTGTATTGTCTGCGGAAGGAACTACTTTGAAGAGGATAGGAACCATTAGTTAATAATGTCACGTGTTGGCTGTATGTGACGTGACAAATAACTTCACGCTAGTCTTGGATCTAGCGAATTTTTATTGTATGCTTTTATCCACAGTTACATTACTCACAACTTCAGTATCCCAATTACTTCTCCTGTGGTAGTCACTGCCAGTCTTCAACTGTCGTGATTCCATTCACTCGATACAACTGAACAACTGCATAGAGCAAATATGCCACAATAAGTTAGAACTTTATGGACAAAGTTGTAAATACTGAACTTCAGTATTATGACTTGAGTTTGCAAGTGCCAGCAGATTCTTAATGACAGGCACAATCAAATGAAAACTGCAATGGGATCATTCATGGAACAAATATGGCCTATAATGAGGACTTCACTATAGTGGCAAAAACAATTGGAACCATCAGTCTCTTTACATTGCGGGCAAGGAACTTTTTTCAGGCATCTTCACCGAGAAGTGATTCATAAGTAGTCACCACGATGTTTATGTGCAGTTTTGTTTGTGAAGTTAAGTCTAGACCTGTAACCTGTTCGGTCCAGCTGTAAGTGCTGAGAAATGTTCATTACATGATATCCATTCAATTCAGTAGCCCTTTCACTTCTTTTTTGCGTACTCTGTCACCTGGCTAGTTAAATTCTAGTTTAGGGGCACTATGCAGTGTATTTTCTCCGCTTTGTTGCACAGGTATCTTCTTACCCTGAGCTTGCACTGACCTAGGTAGGATAATTATGTGCAGAATACAGCTACACAGGCATATGTGTAAAGTTGTGTCCTATGAACATTGCTCTTTTTCAGTTTTCACATAGTGAATTTTTTAAAACCCTTAGTTATTGGAATGAAACCCAAGAGCTTAGACTTGGGTATGAAGCAAAATATAATATGTGTCAAGTTAACAGCTCATCAGAAAGCAAAATAGGGTAGCGGTGACCTTGTTAATGATATTAAAGAACAAAGAGAATGTACATTGTATGCTGTGATGGGATGTCTGAAATCCATAGATTGCAGAATATTGGAACTGCAGAAATATCAGAAGGTGTCTATTACTAAGAGGCAATAATCTGAAATCCTTGTCAGCCTCGTACATGCACAACAGTTGGGGTATCATTGAAAACAGTATCACTCTGGCAGTCTGCTATAAGGATATATAAAAAGCATGCCAGACCAGCCAGAGTTTGGAGCATGCTTCTAGTTAGGTGCAGTGAAGAGCTGAGAAGAAGACATCATGAGGAAGATGGCAGAGGAGGGCAGGTGAAAGCAAGCAGTGGGGATTAAAAGGCCTTTTGTAATCAATTGTAACTAAGAGGAGTCACTGTGTAATAAAACCATTTCGTATCATAACCCACAGCATAGTCATTTCATGTGACAGTATGAAATTCCAGCAAACTAAATTTGTTCCTTTTCTTCTTTTTGTGACTATATGGTGGTGAAATTTATTTCATGATGGCAGTTTATGATGTGTGATGAACATGAGGTAAAATTTGTGCTACCAGCATAATGTAATAGGTGCAGAAATACCAAATGGTCCTACCCATGCATGTTATGAAGAGCTTCATTGTGAGCATGGTAACATAAATTTGTTCATTTGAGTGAGTTAGAAAGTTAAACACTTACCGGCTCATGTGCAGTTTATGTGCCTCTTCCATAATGTACATTGTATAATTACATACCAAGTATATCTGGAAAGTAAAGATACAAATTCTAGAAAATATTTTTAAAGCATTTTTTGGATGCATTCCCTTGTAGCACTTTTACAACGCACCTTTATTTACAACTTCTTTATTAACCATCACAACACAACAAATATCAAGCTCAGTGCCTAGCTACAGCTCTGCTACATGTTTCGGCTGTCAATAGCCATCATCAGGCAAATACACGGTTAACATATATACACCACTGAACTGCAATACTATTACAATTGGATACAATACTATTAATCATATAAAACACTTGACATAAAAAATACAATAAATCAGATTATATAAAATGGAAATTATAGTGTAAAACAAGAATAAAATTTTAAATTGATGTTTTATATCATCGAATGAGTCGTTGGTTTTGTAATTTCATTGCATTCCCATGGATAAATTTGAGTATTCCTTTTTTTTTTCTTTATGTATAAGATTGTATAGGATGCTCGTGATGTAGATGTAGTAAATTAATGTTACGTAATTGTTTAGTCAGTGCCTCATCTTACAAAGTGTTGTCCGTATTGTAGGGAATGTAAACAACAATAGCTTTGAAGAAAGTCGTCTTCTGGGTTTTGGCACCGTGTATTCTTCGTTTTGGCCAATGTTCGTCCGAAACATCGGCCAAAACAAAGAATACACGGCGCCAAAACCCAGAAGACGACTTTCTTCATAGTCATCGCCGTGACAAATAATAGCTTTATTTACTTTTCAACACAGTCACCATGGATCGCAATTCACTTAGTGACTCTGGGAACTAGTTTTTGTTCCAGCATTATAGAAATCTCCCACCTGCTCTCTCAGACAGGAAGAACAGTTCTTGACACTTCTGGACATTGTTGGTGAAGTTCAGTAATGGTTAAACATCTGTGAGCATGAATGTTTTCATCAATCGTTTGGATGATTTCATCAGTGACTGTGAATATCCTTACACTCCTTATTTCATTATTATTATTATTTATTATTTATTCCCGCTTCAAATTCATGACACCATTTCACCACGTTTTGCTTGTTCGTAACATCTTCACCATAAACAGAAACAAGTTTGGCAATGAATTTCAGTGGCAGTTTTCCTTTTTGCATGAAGAAATTGAATCACTGCGCAAACTTCACATTTGGCGGGATATTGGATCAACACAGCCATTTTAACACACAAACTGTGAGTACAACGTTGCCCTGACTGTGGCCAGTTAACTCAGCCCTGTCATATGGTACCTATCTCACATGGCATCACTGCCATTTCTGAGGGGGGGACCTTGCCTTTTTACTGGGCTTGTATCTTTACTTTCCGGATAACTCTTATACAATATGATGTCTGAGATTCACAATGGTTGTTATGCATGGGGTGTCAAAAAATTGCACATAATCCAGTCATGACATTTTGAGCAATCTGGAATGTAGTGTACATACATAAGTAATGGCATGATTTAAAGGGCTTCAAGTGTTATGTTTGTTACTCAAGTCTGATACAGATTAATGCATTCATTCTCACATGTGCAGCTGATTGTGGGTGCCATGTTTGTTTGACTTAGAGCTTGCAGCATTTTTTCTCATAAAGGAGAATTCCTCATTAGCAGCTGATTATGAGTAGAGCAGGTTTTGTTTGTTTAAGAGAATCTTTAACTTTTCAATCCCTATATTGCTAATGACAAAGGGAATGTTGAATTATGCTTTGTTACTTTCATGTACCCATGATAACCACTTCAAAGAAGAAATAATATTGCCATATTATATTATTTTTTAAACATTAGTTCCATATTGTATTGTGCATAATTGAATCTTATGGAAAAACCTGTGGTTACATATTTAAACCATTTTTTAATATTATGTAGCTCAGTTAGAAAAGAGATTTTTTATGAATTTTGCAAATTATCTTAACTTTTAACGTATGGACTTTTAAATTGCCGGGAGCCCCATGCGACCGGTATTTAAATCACCTTGATTAATTAAATTTGCAAAATGTCAGGAAAAAATCCATATTTTCCGTTCTATGCAACATAGAAATAAAAACTAAAAACAACTTGAAAGACAATAAATTTTTCTTCATGTACACAGAAGAGCAATTTTTACAAATGAAAATTAACTGCGATTATTTTGTCATGAATTGCAAAATATAATTTTTATTGTATATGTTATGAAATTCCAAAGGACTTTTCCATTGATTTTTCTTCAGCCTTGAATCATGGTGATATTGTAAATATAATCACACTATATACTCTTACAATAATATTTTGTTCAGACTGTACGCTAGTTTGAACTGCGTCACTTCAAATTTACAATCACTCTCACTCGATGCGCGTGTACTACTTCTCGAAGCAGTCCAACATTCTCGAAGCAGCTGAACCCACACAACGTAACGTGACACTTTACCGCATCTTATTCTGAAAACAAATACGTCTTAGTTTCCCTTTGCTTGGCCAGTGTTGTGAATGTTTCACTTCCAGTTGACTCAGTTGGGCCCCAGGTAACCTTGGCCTCCCCCGAGAAATACCACTGACTGTGATATTCGCCTTGTGATATTCAGCTTTGAGACTTGGTGATATTGTAAATATAATCACTCTATATACAATAATATTACTGTAGGCGAGTTTGAACTGCGTCACTTCACAGTTTCAGTTCCCAGTCACTTCACTATGATAGTCACACTGACACTCATGGCACTTCTCGAAACAGTCCACTTCACAGCAAAATCGCACTTTTTACAATAGAAGAAGGTGCTCCTGTTTTTCTTATTTAGCGAAACACACGACAACATCTTTGTTTCCTTTGGTTGGCCAGTGTTGTGACTTTTTCAACTCCAGTCAACTCAGTTGGGCCCCCTGATAAATTTGGCCTTCCCCCGAGAAACGCCACTGACCGTGATATTTGGCTTGTGCGATTGAAGAATCATCTTGGGGGAGGGGGGTTTCTAGCAAAATCGAATAAATTATGTTGATTGACAAAGCGACACTCTCACCTGTTGGTAATATTCGCAAAATAGTGATTCAAAGTAATTATAATACTAGTCGAAAAGAGTGCCAGTCCGACACATACTGAAAGTCGCAGTGGTGAAGATGGCTTTACTCAGAAAGTAATACTGGCTCTGGGTTTATACCTCTTCCAAGATGCAAAATAAAAAGGATATATAAAGAAATATATGACAGTCTGACACTGACTTTCTAACTGATAAAGAAATATTAGACAATCCGTCACTGACTTCCTGACTGATAATACACCACTGAAAACCAATCCTCGAATGCGTCAGACTTCCTTGAAGGCTTTGCAAGAGCTCATATCCAAGCACTGATAAATATTTCCTCATCAGTTCTCGAAACAAAGCTGGGCTATATTTGGCTGAGCAGGTCATAAACAGTCATATATAAACGTAAATAGTATCGAAACCAGGACCGAAATAAACAATTTCTTTGTTCAGTGCTAAGGAATGAACCACTGACATGACCTCGTGTAGGTTTGTTTTGGTTTCCAACCCAAGGTCAAACTGCCAGCACTCCCAAAGAGAGCATGTGTCCTGCGATGTGTACACAAGTCATTCGGCCAACAGCTTACGACATGTATACGCAATATTCGGCCATTAAAGGTTAATATTGAGGTTACATTGTATCATTCATTGTGAGTATATAAAAAGAACTAAATGAAAAATATTATGTGCTTGTGACTAGACACAGGGCTTGGATTTATTGAACGTTTATATATAAATATATAAATATAACACAAATCTATATGCTCTACAAATCACTACAGCACACACTAAATGTTCTCAGACTGTTATATCAACATTAGTCATTGCTTGGTAGCAGCTTCTAACAGTGCATATTCCTTTGCTTCCATGCTGGCTGCTAACCACCAACTGTGAGTGCCTACTCCTGACTGGCTGTCAGCTAAGAGCTTTCAACTGACTGACTTGTCTTGTTAGTCCATGTTATATAACGTTTGGCATAGACCACACAGAAAACACTGCTTCCAACAGTTCTTATATTGTTGCTTACATATCCATTTCCCAGGAGTGTGTTTGCCAAGCCGTTGCCTAACAGTGGCTGTCACCTCTGGCTCTGCTATTCTAGGCGTCAGGCATCATGTAACATTGCCTCTTCCTTACAGCTGCTTGTCTCAAAGAGGTTACAGGTATCCCACCATTTCTCCTGTTCCAGGGGGGCATGTCTGTGAGGTCTCTGATCGCCCTGATGAGTGGCATCACAGTGTCGTACTGGTCTTAATTTTTTACCCTATGATTTTGACATTGTCTAGTCTTCATTCCTTGTGGGCTGGGTCTTGTGCTTCTGTTTCCAGCTCCAATCTCCTTAAGGCTTCTCACTTCGAGTGTCATGTTGAAAAAATTTGACAACTCATCAACGAAGACTCACTGAACAATGCACGAACTTGCAGACACTGCTGGCATCAGTTATGGAGTTTGCAGGCAATCTTAAAAGAAAAGAATTTGTGGTGGACAAAGTGGCGCTGGGGCAGGTTTTCTCCGAGTACTTCGGTTTCCCTTGTCAATCTTCATTCCACCAACTGCTCCACAGTCACCGTCACCTATCATCTGGGGCTGGTACAATAGGCCAGAAGTGACCGCAGTACAAGGGACTTAGTCCCACCCCACTAGCAATAAAAAAAATCTGATGCTCTATATTCTTATGCTGACAGTGTTAAGTAACCAACCAATCACAAATTTGGCCACAGCCACTTCCTGCCACATAATTTTAAATTTGTTATTCACAATCGTCATGCTGCATCAGGTTGACATGCAAGCTATATCGTTGGGAGATTTTGCAGTAATGATATGGGAAGGCAGAAAAAAAAATGTACATATTGTCTGTGATGTGCAAACTCTCAGCTGCAGGAAAATTCTGTAGTGAATGTGGTAGCATTGTGAATCAGTCATTATTGACAACTACAGTGTGCATATAGGGTGTTTAGAAAAGAGTAATGGAGTGAAATGTACCTATTCTGCTAGGTAGCATGTTTCAAAATGGATAAAATATCCCTTGCCACCATCTACTTGACTTGTCCATTCCAGAGGGTTCTGACAATGGTGTGGGGTGTGCGGTAGCATAGTTGGTTGAGGGGCTATGCTACAAGCTGGAAGGTCACGGGTTCAAGTCCCGATGAGGTCATTGGATTTTTTTTCCGTTCACCTAATCTTTCCGGCCACACTAGGCCCTGGGGTTTACTCAGCCTCTAACAGAAATGAGTACCAGGAATTAATTAAATAATTTTCCTGGAGAGTAAAGCGTGGCCAGTGTGTAAGGCTGACAACCTTACCACCATCTTTGAGCCGATTGTCTAGATAGTGTGGGACCCTCAACGTCTCACAACTCTATGGGCCTTCACGGCCTGGTAAAAGGATAGCTTTACTTACTTTTACTGACTTTTGGACCTTGTCTATTTTCTGGTGTTCTAAAGAACACAACATTATGGAAACTGGATCTGTTTCCATCCTCAGGTAAGGGATTGGGAGACACGTTCTCTTTTGGATCCATTGGAAAGACCTAACCTCACTCACTCTTTCTAACCAAACATAGTAGGTGTCCCTGGTCACCTCACCTGAGGGTGGAAACATCAGTTTTTGAAATGTTTGTTGTTTAGTGTTCTTTAGAATACCAGTTGATGGACAAAGTCCAAAAACCCAGTAATAACATTCTCTATAGTTTCAACCAGCTGGAATTTTGTGGTGCTGAGTATTACAATTCAGAATTTGACTTCTGTTGGTGAAAAATATGTTAGAAATAAGAAAACTTGGATGCCTTCATCCTCGTATGAAAGGAAGGCAAACTCTTTAGCACCTTGTATGAGGGATAACCGCCCAGAAAGCAGTTTGTGTTGTCACTTGTGGAGAGTGTAAGTGAAGTGTCAAGTGGAACTGTGTGTGTCCTGGTTTCAAGAATCCAACATATCTTATATTGTGAACGGTTGCATTCAAAAGCAATGATACATATATAGGTTTTTAAAATAAGTGTGAATAGTAAAGTAAAGTAAAGTAAAGTAAAGGTATCCTTCTGACAGACCGTGGAGGCCCATAGGGTTGTGAGATGTTGAAGAGTTGGAAGTTTCTAGGCAATCGGCTCATAGACTGCGGCAAGGTTGGCTGCCCTACTCGCCCACCGCCCTTTACCCCATACTCATTTTTATTAGACGCTCAGTCGACCCCAGGGCCATAGTGCAGTTGGAAGGATTAGGTCAATTGAAAAAATCCGATGACCTCATCAGGACTTGAACCCGCGACCTTCTGGCTTGTAGCATAGTGCCTCAACCAAATATGCTACCGCATGCCCCCTCAGTGTGAATAGAGAAGACATTTTATCTTTTTATTATTATAAATCATAGTTTAATTTTATTTTTATATCAGGCCATAATTTTCGTAACATACTTATTTTTTACGGTGAGGAGTTTTTAGCCCCACCCCCAACCCCCAAGCTGGAGGGCCACACCTTGTTGGCTGTCCACGACTGCTTATTCAATATATTCAGAGCTTCCCTCCAAAACTGGAGGTTATCTCCTCCATCTGCAATCTGGGGACATGCTGTGCCGTGAACTGCATAATGTTGAGCTTCATAACTTGTACTCTTCTCCAAATATAATTAGAATGATAAAGTCAAGGAGGATGAGGTGGGCAGGGCATGTAGCACGAATGCGGGAAACGAATGCATATAGGATATTGGTGGGAAAGCCAGAAGGAAAGAGACCACTGGGAAGACCAAGGTGTATGTGGGTGGACAATATTGAACTGGATCTTAGAGAGAATGGGATGGTATTGATTGAATTGATCTGGCTCAGGATAGGGACCAGTGGAGGGCTTTTGTGAACATGGTAATGAACCTTCAGGTTCCATAAAATGCTGGGAAATTCTTGAGTAGCTGCAGAAGTGGCGGCTCCTCCAGAAGGACTCAGCTCCATGAGTAAGTAAGTAAGTATCAGACCATACTTCCATAGATTTCGATTAATTTTTTATTTCTTCGGTTTTGAAAGTTACACATGTTTTATTTTATTGATTTAATTGCAGTTGTTTGTAAGATACCAGTTTTATTGTGAAACTCAGAATTACTTTGCCCATCATCTGGCATTCTAAAAAGTAGAGAAACAGTGTTTCAGAATCAGATCCTGGTTGTTTTTTCTAGCTTCTAGAATACTAAATGATGGATGAAGTCTGAAAACCAGTAATTCTGAGTATTATATGCCATCATCAGGACACTTTAGAATCTATTTGTTGTGAAAGCTCGCATGAAACATTCTGATGCAAAAATCATCTAAGCTTTGGTATTAACAACTCATGCTACCCTTATGAGCACAAGAATTCTTCTATAATTTACCTAATTAATCAAACAAACACCCAAACAAATACCAATAATTAAAAACTGTACTATGAGCACCAAAGAAAAACATTATCACCAAGAAATAATACACTCAAAACAAAACTTTACCCCCCAAATTCAAAGAGGATTCAAAAAACGAAAGGGAAACCTTAACGGAAAATGACTCTGATACAAATGATGACAGAATTATTGAAGAACATAGATATAGGAATAGTTACAATATAAATGCATATTACTCATAACTCGGATTATGATGGTACGTGTAAATTTATTTTCAGATAAATCAGGCATTAACAATGAATCTGAGAAGATATTATCACCATTTAATACATGACAAGCATCACAGAAACCCACATCATCCTGACAAGACACAAATACTAATTTAAATAATTTTATCCCTAAGCTTAAAATAATTCTATTATGAACTCATATTATGATGATTTAGTAATGATCAGTATATTTGAGAAAATGCCTGGGGAAGATCCAAATGTGGATTGAAATGATAATTGTTTCAGGAGAAGTACCTGAAAACAAGACAGGATGCTGCTTCTGTTTCATATGAGGAGCCAACAAAGACTGGAATTGGATCTGATAATGTTGGTAACAAGTTGCTTCAGAAGATGGGTTGGCAGGAAGGGATGGGTCTAGGAAAATCGAACCAGGGTCGTACTTCTATTATCCAGGTATGTGTTTTTTTTCAATGATGGCTTCTAATTACATATAAAGTTATTAAATCTACTGTTGTATGGGACATTTTCCGAATGTTCTCATTTGAATCTGACATGTGAAGTAATGATTATGATCAGTATTTTATAAATATCTTTTTCATGTTGATAGAGTGTTTTCTAAATCTTCTGTTTGTAAAAGTATTGAGGGTGCAACTAAAATCCAGTGATAAATACAGTTACTACATAGTGCAAAAGATAAAAACTGTGTCACTCTGAGCATTAAATATTTATTCAGCTGTTCAAAAAATTCTCTGGCCGAATGGAAACCAAAGCTTTATCACAGGCATTTGTGAAAGCTTATTGGCTCAAATCATCGAGCCAACATAATCCAGTATATATTTTACAACTTTTTTTTTTCCTCTGATTCATTCCAGTAATATCCTCCTGTCACTGTATTGATATTCCAAGTTACATCCTTCCATTAAGGTGCCCCAGTCAAACTTCTGGTCCTTTTTCTTCATTCCTAGTCTACTTACATTTTTGGCCCAGCTGAACGTTCTTGATTTAATCATTGTAGCAGAC
This sequence comes from Cryptotermes secundus, assembly GCF_002891405.2. NCBI lineage: Eukaryota > Metazoa > Arthropoda > Insecta > Blattodea > Kalotermitidae > Cryptotermes > Cryptotermes secundus. The sequence continues at coordinate 56,806 of NW_019735467.1, forward strand.
TAGGTGAGGAGCACAAATTGTGAACCTTGCTGTTACATAGCTTTTTACATTCTTCCCCTACTTCATCTTGGGCCCAAATAGTGTATGCTTTTTCATATATTCATGCTTTAGAAATGAGAAGAGCTGTGGGCTGTCGCTGGATGCTGCTACAGTGGGTATTTGTTTCCTAGCTTAAATGTATTGTGACATCTTGGTGTACATGATGCCCTCCATTTGATGATAATCTGAGAATTAAGAAGCAAGATAATGTTTGTATATAGTGCAGTTGTAAGTATGAAATAAGTTGGAGAGTAAGGTAAAGTTTCTGCTAAGTAATTACAGTGGAGTCACTTCTAATGTGGGTTGCATTCTAAAGACAGCCCATTAAACCAAAATAAGTATTATGCTTGAAACCCCTTAAATCTCCCCTAAAGTATATGCAATATATGTACCTTGTAACGTGTATAATAATATATTGTTACATAATGGCTGGAAGCTGGAATAGTGGAACCAAGAGAAAAGGCCATTGCTAGGTAACGGCCGGTAAGCATGCTCCCTCATCATCAAACACTAGAGGAGCTGTTGGAAGTGGTGTTTTCTGTGTGATCTGACCCGAGGCTATAGCAAGAAATGGCAAGGCAAGTTAGTTGATAGCCATCTGCCATCCATTGAAGATATGAGCACTGTAGCAGAAAACCTTCAAGCAGCGCCTAGTAAAAGATAGAAGATTTCATGTGTGCTGCACTTACAGTGATCTGTAGAGTGTGTAGATTTATGAAATGGTTATAGTTACCTGTAGTTACAAGTTATAAGTGTTCAGTAAATCCAGTTACCAATCCAAACTGCATGTTTGATGACTGAATCTTGACAGCTGGTGGCAGAAGTGGGATTAATTGGATTAGCTGGACTAGATTGGAGACTGCACTGGATCGCCATATTGCCATACTATGAAAAAGGAAGAAATGACAGAATAACTACTGGCAGAGGTGGATTCCAATCCAGTAGAAATGAAAGCCAAAATGGAGGCAAACAGAAGACAGACGCCAACCTCGAAGAAATGAAGACCATGATGAAGGCTTGGCTACAAAAGATGAAGGACTCCCTAGGAGCAATGGAGACCTGTGTAGAAAAGACAGAGTCAATGATAAAGATCAGGCAAGAAGAGATGAGAGCCAAAATTGAGACTGGCATGGAAGAAATGAAGACTGAGGCATAAAACAGCAGCTAATTCTGCTAGGTGAGAAAACACTCAGTGAGGCCCTCAGGCAGACCCTTAAGCTGGAGGTGGCAGTGGATCATCCCTCGGGCTCCGAACATGAGTGACAGGACAATGTCAAGGAGCTTTCACCCTTCCAAATGGAAGAAGAGTCTACTGGTAGCTTATGTGCTGGCATTGTAGGAGCACAGGACACTTCTGGAAGTTGTGTCCCCACAGCCCAGAAGGAGAACTTATGATACTTCTGTAGGCTGTGTGGGACCAGGAGCCTTAAGGAGGGATCAGTGAGACATAATGGTGGAAGCCGGAATAGTGGAGCCATGATAAAAGACCATTGCTAGGTAATGGCCAGTAAACATGCTTCCATGTCATTAAACAAGCAAGCTGTTGCTAGGCTGAGGCTGTCTCAAACATCACACAGTAGTAGAAGAGCCAGCGGAGGTGGTGGTTTCTATGCAGTCTGACCCCAGGCTATATAATGAGGAGCGGTGAGGAAAATTAGTGAGTAAGTAGACAAGGATTGGCCAATGATGCCATTAGTTGCCATCACGGGTCAGTTGTGGCCATGACAGTTGCCATCATGAATTGTGAGATGGTAGGCAGCCAGCAGGCATGAGAGCAGAAGGATGTCCATTGCTAAGAATCGTAATTGAGTAGTGACTAGTGAAAGCTATAACAGACTGAGACAGCCTGTTCTGTAGTGATTTGTTAACCCTTCAGCGTGGTTTGCCATACACGGTACACTGGTATTTAAAAGGGTCCTACCTGCGGTTTGCCGTACACAGTACGCCAAGCTGTAAGCCTAATTTCGAAGGTCCATAAATATGGAACGAACCATGCCAGCATGATGATGATTGCACCGGGCTGTTTTGAAAAGAATGCACTCTCTGTTCATGTAAACATAACTTTCAATTTCCTGCAGCTCTGCCAGTCAGTCTAAATAGAACACTGACCTCACGGTTACAATGGCCGAGTGACTATGATATCAACATACCACAAAGATGATATGCATGTGGTTGTGAATAAAACAAACAAACAAGAAACAAAGCCCTTGGTTGTTTGTGATTACAACAGAAACATGCTAGGAGTGGATCTGACGGATCAAATGCTACAGCTGTACTTTCTTGAACGAAAGAAGAGCAGTGGTATCAGAAGTTATTCCAGAGGCTACTCAATGTAGCAATACATAATGCAATGGTCATATATCGGTGTCTCCCGAATAACAAAAACATGGGCACGCTAAAGTTCAGACTTTCACTAGCACAAGGTCCCGTGGAAAATTACGGATCTGGTTTTCCTCATCCTGTATACGGCCGGCCATCAGTTGAGCCGCCGCCTAAAAGACTCACAGAATTACATTTCCTGGAGCGCATTCCAGCCAAAGGAAAAAAGCAAAGCCTCAAAAGAGATGTATCATGTGCGCGAAACATGGTAAAAGGAAAGAATTTATTTTTGGTGTAGTGAATGTGAGTCAGGGTTGTGTTTAGATGGATGTTTCAAGAAATACCATATGAAACTCGACTTCTAATCCACTTGCTTCCATCACTCAGATACAGGGCACTCATATTATAAGGTAAGATTATAAAACCATCTTTTAAGATGATTTCAGCGAAAAATTCATAATTATACCTCATATAGTTCAAAAGTTATGATACATAATAAAATTTAGAGCAAAATTTAAATGGGCAATCAAAAAATACTACCGCAGGAGGCCCCACAACAGCGATATTTAAATGCCCACGCTGAAGGGTTAAGAGTATAGGTTAGGAATAGCAATAAAATTATTTGTAGTTATGGGTTCAATAAATCGAATTACCAGTCAAAACCCCGTGTGTAGTCACTAAATCGTGACAGTTTGTAATGACTGTATATTTAAATCAAATGTACAACAGTTTAATTTTTAATTACATAAAAATAGAGAGACAGAAGAATGAGAATGAAAAAGGAAAACACCATCCTGGATGTTCCGATGATTAGTCTTCCTTTCCCCAACATGCCAGAACTGAAGTAGAGTTAGGGTTGACGCTCGCTTCTGGCGTTTGCTCATTGAGTGTCATGGTGCACAGAATTACCCACATGGTTTCAATTTCTATTTTTATATTTTGAAGGGCAGCATACTATATTTAAATCTAAGTTAACTGTGACTGCACAGTAATGTTGCTGAGGCAACTTCTATGAAATTTACCATTTACAAGTTCCAGAATATGATGGGTGGAAAACATTAAGATGGATGTATCACAGGGAGATCCATTGTAAGGATATGAAGTGAATGGAATGGGGTGAAGATTGTGTTGCCTTGTTATTAAAGTTTAATTATGTGGTGTCAAGTATTTTGAAATGAACTGATGTAAGTGCATATCACAGTGTGATAGTTGAGTGACCCCATATTCAACTTTCTCTCGTGACTTGGGTTTTTGTGGCTCTGCCTCATTCCCCTCAAACTGATGCTGGCCTGAACCAGAGTTGCTCCCTTACATGTCCTTCACAGTACATCATCCGTAATTATCATGTCATTTTATGCTTCACAACCTGTAACTATATGCAGTACATATGATTTGAGGTTCTCACAGCAGTGGTTATCAGGAGTTCTGCTGTCTGGGATGTAATGTCATAGTCCACTCAGAATCCACTGGTGTTTCAGGGGAACATGTCACCTTCATTTTCGGGCATCTGATTTCATGGTGGCTTCTTGCTTCGCTTATACTTTGACTATGAAGATGGAGGTGACATGTTCCTCTGAAATGTCAGCTGTTTTTCCATGGACTACATGATGTTTTATCCCAGAAGGTAGAACTCCCATTTAATGTTCCTAAATTTAAGGTTTTTCCTCATTTGATATTTGATTTTATTGATCTTCCATTGGTAATCTGAATATTAAATCTCCTCCATTTAGATCTTACTTGGTTGGGTAATGTTCACATTCACTTTTCCCCAAAGATGCCTTAAATGGGGGTTTCGGTGTACATTATACCGTTGATGGTTGTTCACCCGGTTAAGGCTGTATATTTATTGATGTGAATGTTCATGGCCATTCTCACAAAAAATGCTTGTATCCTCACTCAGTAAATTCCTTTCCATGTCTTTAGGGTCACTTTTAATGCCATTGTGTGTGTGTGTTTCTTTTTTTCACCCTTTTGGAAATTCCTTAATGGCATATTATAAAATGAAGGGTAGCTGAATGGTGAGATTTAAAAAGAGTGCCACCAGTAGAGAATCCCCAGTGTCACTGTAGTGTAGGCTTCATTCAAGATAAGGTAAAGTTGTCCCTGTGCTAAACTAATTAAGCGCGAAGACATTTGGGTGAGTGGATTTGTAGGTCCATGTGTTCTTGGTCTAAGACTAGTTGGATATAATGGTTAGCTACACCTCCTGGCCACTTCACACCTCAGGGGAGAAAGCTCCCAAACAGATTTTAATTAACGTAACTACTCTTATGGATACACCAGGTCCAATAAGATTACCTTACACTACTTCTCTTTTGTAGTCATTTTTTATTATAAGTAGTTGATTTATTGTGCTGCAAAGTCATTGACATTTTATTATGATACTGATCTCTTTGAGTTTTCTAAAATTAGATCTTTCAGCTTTGAACTTGTCCTGTTCCCTTTTACTTATTAATTAGCTTTCTGTTATGTTGTCAACCACGAAACAGTATATTTGCTCTCTGGCTATGAAAGGTCCAACATGGAGCGTATCGGAGTGCCGTCAGTATCTTCTCTCCACAATATTACCAGTTGTGTTACGTGTCATCCCATCAAGAGAAATGCAAATATATTTGTACATATATCTGATGATGTAATCTGTACATTTTTCAAAATGGTGAAGTTCACTACTTTAACACCACACCATATATGTCTTCCTCTCCTCTCCTCCCCTCCCCCCTTTTCCCTCCCCCATCCCTTAACATGACCCATGGTGTTGGAAGTCATAGGGGGAGGATTCATCTTCCACCAAGGCAAATATGATACTTGCACCTTTCAACATCTGACATTGGTGTGCAAAGCAGATGCAGTTGTCAGAAAATACCATAAGTTCAAGACTGTAAATGAACATGAGAGATTTTTTCTTGAATCAGTCTCCAAAGTCTGAGACTGTCACATGCCTAAAATGAAGTTTTCTCAGGCAGTTAGCCATGTGAGAATAGTAATGTCCAGCATTTCAGGAACTCTGTCACCATCATCAGGGATTAATGTGACAAGTGATGTGTTCACCCATTATTGTATACACATTTTGGAACCCAGTGTCTGTGTTCAGGTTGGCTGTCATGGGTCCTTCTTTCCTCTCACACTCCTACAGGGTATTAAGAAACAATTGGAAAGAATCATCTGTGACAGCCAGCATCTGGATATTCCAGGTTAAACAGTGTTGAAGGTGCAATGACAGAACTTGCAGACTCCACCCACTGTTTCCCCAGTAGTATGCACCCAGACAAGGATGCTGGGTTTAAGGTGAATACACAATACAGTTAGGTACAGAGACAATCTATGAAATGTTGGTTGCTGTATACTTTTTGCACACCTGATCACACAAGAAAACTTTATTGTAAGTGAATATCATAGCTTTGATATTACCATGGGTCCAAGAAAATATGCTGTTTTATTCCCAAAACTTGACTGCTTGTTTCATGTAGACTGAACATCGTGCAACCACAGCTGGACTTGGTGCTAAAGGAGGAACATATGGAGCACTTCCTGGAGAAACATACAAGGACTGTGTGAAGAAGATGATGTTTGCTCGCTATCAAGAACTCTCAGAGCAGGAGCATGATGCCTAAGAAACTTTTGTGAGTGCAGAATTTTGCCACATGCAAGAAAGTTGCATATGAACATTTAATTGAATGTACATATATTTTTTTGTGTTAATACAAAATGAATGTGGTAAGGATTGTAAGATGTCAGTAATTTCAGAAGTTTTAGAGTTCATCATATTTGATGGGGTTTCCTCCTCACGGGGATGGGCAGAGAGTTAGAAATTCCAGGTGTAATTAAAATCGAAAGGACATTGCAGCTTGGTAGGAAACATCTTTCTTTCACCTTATGAGTAACTGATTCCTGGACTGTGCAGTTCTTCCAAGTGGACTCATACTGATTTTCCATTTGAAATTCTTACCATGTGATGATTTATGAAATGTGATGCATATGGTTGTTAGCCCTTGTTCCTTTAATTGCAGTCACTCTCCTGCGTCTGAAAATAAAAAGAAAAACTGAATTTCATGTCAACACTTCTCCAGCATTGAGCAGAATAACACATAACATGATGAGTAAGGGTGTTGGACTGGTACAGAGACAAGTTAAAATTAATTGATATGTAAATAAGTTCTGTGACTCCATACTTAATCGATATCTGTTATCAGATGTTGGATTTGAATTGAACTTAATTTGGAAATCTGTTGTTTCCATTTTCCATCCTCTTCGGGAAAGTTGATTGTGTGAGAAACTTCATTGGAATTGTAGGTTTAGATTATGTTTGGGTTAAAACTTTTGTCTTACAAGTGTGAGGTCACCATGCTATGTTACAAGAAGTCAGTAGCCCACATTTTTCCTCCCATTATGAGGGTTTCAGAACTTTAATGAGTATGATTTTTTCCTCTATGTATATTATTATATGTGATGACTTGACATTTAAGGTCAGGACTGTGAGACACGCATGTTCTTTAGGAAAAAACTGAAACATAATATGTTTATTGAATATTCCCTTTCATACATGCAAACTTTTAAAATTACATAAGAATGAATGTATCTGCCAAAGTTACGTTGGATAGGGTGCTGAAATTATAGATGCAGAAGAGTGGTTATGTCATAGTTCAAGGTTTCACCCGCTTTGAATGTCTCAGAAGAGCCTTATAAGATTTTAGTTACATTAGTCATTATTATAATTCGTCTTCTTTCTAACAATTTAATGCATATTCGGTACTTTGTGTTAAAACCATTTTAGTATATGCTTCACATTGAAAGATTAGTTAAATATAAGTAATTGCATCCAAATTGATGAATGATGACAGTAGAAATTCTGAGACTGGTTTTCATTTCCAACAGTATATAGTGGCTAATATGCCACTAATGGGAGCATTCTACGCAGTGGCATACAGTTTTTTTGTTTTCTTAGTAGAACATGCAAAATTACCTTATGTAAAGTTGCTAGAACAGAAAAACTATATTGACAGTCTTCTAACAGTTGCACCTTGTGAGTTTAAAAGTGTGTTTTTTGTTACATTGAAAAAGCTTTCAGACTCTTACCATTTGTAATAACAATAACTTAAAAGTGCTGTACTTATGTTGTATCGTGTCACTTTTGTAACTATATGCCAGTCAACTCTTTATGGATTTAGGCTGGTTCACTTAAAACTTATGATTTTCGCAGTACTTAATTCCATTGACATTCACGAACTGTACATGATGCATTTTACATTATAGTAAGGATGTTATGACCTTAAACAGTCTGTTGGTTTTGGTGTTAACTTCTAATAGGGAAGTTGTATGGAGCTTGCAGTCATGGCATATTAAGACTACTGTCCATACAATAAACTGTCAATGACACATGAATATTTTTTGTTACTTGCAGGTTAGAAAGGTAATCTTCAATCTGAACACAGTATGAACTCAGTTGTAGTGCTTCATAAATGTTGAATACCCAGTCAAGTGGTTTTGACGTTTATAGATGTCATGTGGTACTGTGTATATCGTAGTGGCCATGATGTCTGTAGACGTTATGCATGTTTCTAACTACTCCGTTAGATATAATGCCATTCAGAAATGGAAACTTGTACATTTTGCTTGCAAGATGTTCTACTTACTTCAGAGTGTGACAGGAAGTTGTTGATTGCTTGATAGCTGTCCTGGGTTCGTGTTCTTTCAACTAAACATTATGGCAGGTCCTAGGAAGAAGATGTGTGTAAGTGATGAGATGTTTTATGAACTGTTACAAGAGAGTGAGTACAGTAGTGATAATGAAATAAATGTGAAAATTTCATTAGGTAGTGAGCAAAGTGTTAACTGTGATGAAGCAGAAAATGTCAGTGATAGTGGTAGCATGCAACCTGGCATATGTGCGAATTCAAGTGCTGAGTGACCACATTTTCCATTTATTGGCAAACCTGCAATAAAGGTTGGTTTAGAAGACCCCAGTAACCACCTGGAATATTTTGAGTTGTTTTGTATGCCAGACATTGCTGAAGCAACAGCCAGAGGAACAAATTGGTATGCCCAAAATTTTTTAGAAAAAAACACCTAATCTAAAACTAAAATCTAGGACTGATCACTGGGCTGATATTGAAACCTACATAATTATAAAGTATCGAGAGTATCTGCCACTTCAGTTGCAGCAGTGTTTCCAATGGTATAATTTTAGTATTGATTTCATAGTCTGTAAAAGATCATGTTTTTGCAGTGATGTTTGGAAGAACAGTTTAGTTCATTCATCCATACTAGCCTTGAGCTTGCCCACACAGCAATAAGAAACTTTGTTTATCAGTGAGGGATCCACAGTGTCAAAATAAGCCAAGTTGGAAGTGTGTGTTTTCACGAGACACACTACTATGAGGAGCGTTCTGTATATAATGCCTCCTATTTTTTTAATGAAATCTACAACAGATACAGGAAGCATAATAATACAGTTAAATAGAGCAAGATTTCAGCTACTTACAGGTATTTTTCCACGTATCACCACCATCCGTTATGCACTTTGCCAGTGATGAACAAGAGCATGTATGCCACGCCCATAAAAGTCTGCACTGGCAGAGGCTAGCCACTCTCTTACAGCTGCAATGACAGCATCATTGTCTGGAAAATGTTGCCCACGTAGTCCATCTTTCATAGACCTAAAGAGATGGAAGGTACTAAATCGGGGCTATAAGGTGGATGTGGTAGGACAGTCCAGCCAAACTTTGCAGTGTGTGCGGTGGTCGCCAAACTGGTATGGGGCCTAGCGTTATCATGTTGCAGGTGAAAGGTTGTCTGCTTCTCTGGCCGGACTCGGGAAGTGTGGGCTTTCAGCATAGTCCGCGTCATCTTGTAGCGTTCAGAATTGACAGTCTCACCAGGCTCCAGGAAATCCAAGAAAGTCACACCCTGCCTATCCCAAAAGACAGTGCACATCACTTTCCCTGCTGATGACTGTGTCTTGAGCTTCTTTTTTCTTGGGGAATCTGGATGTCGCCACTCCATGGACTGTCTTTTGGATTCCGGCTCATAGTGGTGACACCACGTCTTATCTCCGGTGACGATGCTGTCCAGAAACTTGTCATCTTCAGTCTCAAACTGGTGTAAGAGGTCCTGATAGACTTCCATTCGATAAGTTTTGTGGTCCTGTGTAAGCATGTGCGGGACCCACCTGGAACAAACTTTGCAATAATCCAGCTTCCCCAACGTTGTTTCCAGTGCATGACAGCTGATATTAAGCCATGCACACAGTTTCCTGGACATTATCTGCCGATCTGTATGGATGAGCTGATCGAGGTGCTGCTCATTGTGAGGAGTGGCAGATGAGCAGGGATGCCCGGGGCATTGCTTGTCATGCACTTCACTTTCGCCACTGTTGAAACGCACTACCCACCACCTCACTGTGCTGATATCCACTGTATTGTCTCCATACACCTTTAGCAAGTGTCGATGGATGTCAATGGATGCAATTTGTTCAGCAGTGAGAAATTCAGTAACACATCTCTGTTTCTTATGCACTTCTATATCAGATGCCATTTTGATAGACTGCTCTGCTGTCGCTATCTGTCGCACGACAACCAAACTAACAGTACATTGGCAGGAAGGTTCAGCCTTTACTACAACACCACCAACATCCAGCTCAGACATTACATATTAACACAAAATAATAGGAGACCTTATGTATGGAACGCCCTTTGTATGATCGTGTTTCAGTTCTAAACACTACACCCAGGTCAAGACAGAGTATATTGGATGTGAATGACTCAGGCATACATGTATGAGATCACATAGTCTGAACAGAAATGGAATTCAGTGGTAACAGTGGTGGATTTTTGAGAATAAAGCAAGCAGTATGGAATTTTACTATATATACAGGGTGTCCCAGGAGGAATGGACCAAACTTCGGGAGGGTGTTCCTTATGTTAAAGTATGCCGATATAACCCAAAACACCTATGTCCAAAGTTGAACGGTTACGGANTACAGATATGTGAAGTCTGATAATTGGTCTTTCAGTGGCTTTTTGTTCCATAATTTTATGACAACACATGATTGAGATACTGCATTTTAAAAGGGGAGCAAATATTATAAAATCAAATGCCGCAGTTACACACTTAAGTGTCTGGGGGAATTTAATGTGCCACTGTGGGAGAGTGAAGAACCACTTGACTGGTTGTCCACTCCTTGAATGAAAACCATAATTGTAACGGGATGAAGCATGTAGTCTTCTGGATTGTAATGCTGTATAGTTCGGAAACAGTCTGACATTTCAGAGGAACATATGTGATCCATTTTCAGGGTTGAAGAGCAAGTGAAGCAAGCTTCCATTGGTTTTTCTTTTGGCTTGCTCTTTAACCCTGAGGATGGAGGTGATATGTCCTTCTGAAATGTTGGTCTGTTCATGAACTGTTCACTGTTACAACACAGAGGCCAATATTCTTTGTACTCACTGCTGTGAGGACCTCAAATCCATCATGACATAGGATGAAGCATTCTATGTTCTGTTACAGTCTGTCTAATACTGTGCAGTCTGTTGAAAGTCAGCTGGTGTTTCAGAGCAGCATGTCACCTCAGGGTTGAAGAATAAGCCAAACAAGAAACTGCTTGCTTCAGCTGGTTTCTTGCTTTGCATATTCCTCGGCCCTGAACATGGGGTGACATGCTGCTCCAAAACATCAGTTAACTTTCAGCAGACTAATGGCATTATATGCCAGGAGACAGATCTCTTCCTAACTACCACTTTGAAACCCTCAGATTCTATATCACAGGATGTTTCTCAACAGGTTGGATCCTTGTCGAGCTGATCACAATGAAGTATCGATTTTAGCTTTTGAAGAGGTAGTATAAAATAAAAAAAAAACTTGGGGAAAATAAGGGCTCGAAAATAATGTGAAAATTCACAAGAAAGAAATGTAATTTTGCGGAAATGTGTAAATTGAAGAATTCTCTGTTTTGGGATATGCTCTACAGACAGTTGAAAGTCATCTGACAATTTAGGGGATCATGTGCCTCCATCTTAAGGGTTCAGGAGCAAGCCAAGCAACAAATCAGCATGAAGGAGGCAGCAAGCAAAAAATAAAGATGGAAGTGGCATGTTCCTCTGAAGTATCAGTTTACATTCAGTGGATTGCATGGCTTTATATCCCACTGCTGCGTGAACCTCGGATCCTCCCCATCGGCTAAATTGTAATATCTCGGGTACTTTTGACAGTGACCAACAGAAATATGTAAAATTTACAAAGATGTGAAGTCCTAGAACTCAAAGAGTCAAAATATGATTCTACATTCAGGTTGAGACAGAAGACTTTCCAGTCTTAGAAGAAAAATGATTTCATGTTTCTGTAGTTCTCTAAAGATTATAACTTTCGTTGGGTTTAAAGCATTTTACTTACACAATTTCAGCAGTACACGGACATGAGTATAGATGAATTTGTATATAATAAAACTCCACTGGGAAAAATGAAATGGGGAAGTCGTGAAACTTTTTTGGAGGGACAGAAGTTTATTTTGAATGCATTTTTAACAAACATACTAAATATCACATCAGTTTCATGGAAAACAATTATACTGCATATATGGTTACATGAAATCTTGATGTAATCAAACCATTTGTTTTAATTGAGACAGTAAACTGCATAAAAATTGCAGCTGGTTTCCAGATGAAGATGGACATTACATCGCAACTTGGACATTGATCTGTACATGTCATAGGACACTATTTCTCAAATTCTCGACAACTGTGGACGGCTGCTTGCCCGTCAGCACTCGTGCAGACCACTCGGCCATCATAAGGTTGCCCTTAGATATAAAAAGAGCATGCAGTTGCACGCTTTTCTGCAAATGAAGAAAGTGTACTTAACCTTTAACGGCCGAATGTTTTTATATATACCGTATTTATGCATGTATAGGCCGCACATTTTTTGCCAAAAATTCAAGAGGAAAACTGGGGTGCGGCTTATATTCGAAATATTCGAAATCACACTTCATTTAAAAAAAATTAACTTTGCCAAATTTCGGAATAATATCTACTCCTGAAATAATATTCCAAGAAAATTATTTTTTCTATAATTTCTGTCTGAAAATTGTGCTGCGGCCTATACACG
>NW_019735467.1:69399-69739 GCF_002891405.2 Cryptotermes secundus
CAAGGTCATGTCAGAGGTTCATTTGTTAGCGCTGAACAATGAAATCGTTTATCAGGGTACTGGTTGGATACTATTTACGTTTAGATATGACTGTTTATGACCTGGTCAGCCAAATATAGCCCAGCTTTGGTTCGAGAACTGATGAGAAAATATTCATCGGTGCTTGCATGTGAGTGGTTCCAGAGCCTTCAAGGAAGTGTGACGCATTCAAGGATTGGTTTTCAGTGGAAAATTATAAGTTAGGAAGTCAGTGTCAGGCATTCATATATTTCTTTATATATCATTTTTATTTTGTGTCTTGGAAGAGGTATAAGCCGAATGAGCCAGTATTACTTTGAGA
>NW_019735467.1:70671-84402 GCF_002891405.2 Cryptotermes secundus
TCCAAATTTTCTTGACCTCGGCACTAGTTGGAGGTGAGTGGTCAGCTTCACGCCCCGGCCGCTTTACCCCCGGGGAAAGAGCCCCCGGTACCCATTGGATAGGAGGTTGGATGGACCCCAGAGCCGGTCTGGACGATTTGGAGAAGTTAAAATTCTTGACCCTACCGGGACTCGAACTCCGACCCTTCACAGTCGTCCAGCCCGTATAATAAAATTTGGCTTAACCGGGTTTTCGATTAACCGTGACTTCCATCCCCACCATTAGCCCGGATAATCGAGAGTTGACTGTACATTGCATCACTATATTGCGAGTATTACTAACGGGTGAGAGTGTTGCTTTGTCAATCAACATATGAGGAGTGTTCCATATGTAATGCCTACTATTTTTAAGCATAATAACGCAGTTAAATAGAGTAAGATTTTAGCTACTTACAGTTATTTTTCCACATAATCACCACCATTCATTACGCACTTTGCCAGCGGTGAACAAGAGCCTGTATGCTGCGCCCATAAAAGTCTGCGCCAGCAGAGGCTAGCCACTTTCTTACACCTGCAATGACAGCATCATTGTCTGGAAAATGTTGCCCATGTAGTCCATCTTTCATAGGCCCAAAGAGATGAGCTATAAACGATCGTCCTGTTGTGTGCGTGTATCATGGGGTCTTTATCGAGCTGTTGCCTGGCAATGCATTGACAAGTCACAGTTTCTTCTTACTTGAAGAGTAAGCCAAGCAAGAAAACAGCATGTAACAGGCAGCAAGCAAAGCATGTAAGTATCTGGGATTATAAGGACGCGGAAAGGGCCTTGGAAATCAGTCCATTGGGTCCCGTTGCCTCTATCAGAGAGGTAGTGTGAACCAATAGGAGACAGACTCTTGAATTTTTCAAGGGCCAGTATAGGAATGTGGGGGAAAGAAGTTGTAAGTAAAGCATAATGGACAGAGAACTAAGGAGGGTGTGACAAAAAGTCATGTGTCGGTTGTAATCATGTGACTAGGAATATGAGCAAAGACTGGATGGGGAAGGAAGCAGAGGCCCCAGTGAGGGCAGGTTGCAAGGACTATTGTGGCCCAGTGGATAAACCAACTAGAGCAGTGGTACGAGTATTCAACATTTTTTGGTCGTATGCCCCCAGATGTAATTTATCTTCAGCTTTGTGCCCCCAAAGTTGTTGGTGTATAATTCAAGTTATACACAGTCTATAATCTACATCTAAAATAAATTACATCCAAAATAATTAATTAAATAATAAGTTTCAAATGAGTAAGAGAAGAATCTAGCTTTTAAAAAACAATAGTATTGCCTATCATATAAAAATTAATAAAGGGACAAAGGTATTTTAGCAAAGCAAAATTATGTGATTAAATATTTTATCAATTATTAATATGGTTGTGACCTGTTAATGAGATGACTGAGCTTGTTTCTGGCATGCCAGCACCTCAATTTTGGGGGCAAATTTTCATGAGGGCAAGGATCAGAGCTGGTTCAGGGTTCAAGCAATTTCTGTGTTTCATTTTGATTGATGTATGTGTGGAGAAGCCTTGCTCCCACAAATACGTTGATGGTAAAGGCAGGAGGTGTGACATGGCAGCGTCACTAAGCTCCTTGAACCCTGTGCGAGCAGCTAAGATGTTTCCAAATTTTATTTTCAGTGAATCATCAACAGACATTTTCAGCTGGTTTTCTTCCAATTTTAAGGGAAGATCAGAGGAATTGATGGTGGTGGTATAAAAAGGGTTTGTAATCCAGTCTTAGGTATTGTCTTCTATGCCAGTTTCTGGAAAGTATTTAAAAAATTGTATCCTAAGATTTTGAAAGTGGGATTTGATTGTTTCCAAAACACCATCGGTAACACTGACTTCATTTTTTCAGTAAGTTCAAAAAACAATTGGGAAAACTGTACATTCCCATTATTAACACAATCCAAAACAGAAGTTTCCTATAGAATTCTTTCATCTTCTCTCTCGCTTTTAAATATTCTTTTCAGAAACTTTAAGTTGAAGATTGATATCATTAATTTTGTTGAAAATAACTGCCAAAGAAGCTAATTAACAAATTCAGCTTTCATCTTCAAAGTAAGTAACCAAATTGGATTTAAATTTTGAGAGAAAACACTTTGCTTTGTCTTGCAGTTCAAAAAGACGAGTGGGCATGCTTCTTTGTGACAGCCATTGCATCTCAGTGTGCACCAATAGTTGAATGTGTGTGGATCCCATTTCCTTTTGCATTTTCTTGAAGAAATAGGAGCTCAATGCACAAGACTTCATTAAATTGACTGCATTCACAGAAATATTCAGTGTTTCATGCAAATCGTGACCTTTTTTTTTCGACCAAGCTTTGTTTGTGTATGATGCAGTGTTGTCTGCTGATTTTAGGATTAATTTCGTTTTTTTTGTCCTGCCATTAGAGTAGCCCTGTCAGTGGATACACAGACACACCATTCCCACTGGAAATCTAATTCCAACATTATGAAATTATCAAGGATTTTAAAAATACCTACTCCTGTTGTATGTTCTGGTGTTTGTTTACATCGAAGGATTTCATCAACAGTAGCCCCTTTCTTAACATCAAAATATCGAATGTATACAAGCAGCTCGTTTTCATCAGAAATATACACCAATTCATCAATTTGAATTGCAAATCCTTCACGAAGTTTAATATTCTCTAATTTGCTCAACAACATCTTGTGCCATGCCATGAATTCTGCTTTGTATGGTTATGTCAGAACTTTCAATGTTTTTGTTTATCTTTCATTTTATCCTCTACAATTAAAGCATGAGGCACAATGAGAGACTCCACTATGGTATATGGTTTATTTTTTGCAGCTAGCAGTACTAATTCATATGATGTCACTATTATCACGTTCGATGATTGTGCAAAATTGTGTATTACATTTGAAGAAGTTTTACTTACATTTTCTGCTTTGCATTTGAAAAATTCACCTGATTTGTCCTTAAACTCAGTCTGGTTGGTCACTAAGTGTTGGTCAAATAGAAATTGTTATGTAGAGTTGTTCAATAGTACTTGTTGCAAATCATACATAGTGGAAGAGGTGAATCATGCAGTTTTGAAAGAAATCCATATTTAATGTATGACTCATTGTAATACCTGTATTTCACTTTGTCTGCTCCCACATATTTTCTTTTTATGCTTACTTGTAGATGAATGAACACTGCTCACACTAACATCACAGGTTGGAACAGAAACTGTAGCACTTTTCAGTATTTATGACTCAACTCTGTCATCATGTTCACTTTTTTAATTGATTTCACATTTCCTTTTTGTAATAAATGTATCCATGTAGCAATATGGAAAATGAAAATACTGATTACTGCCATGGTTACAAGAAGGAACTTAGTGAATGATGATTAATAATGACTTACAACTGATTTGCAATTATCCGGGACGGCAACTGAGCTTTGAAAAGAAGGAACAAACCAGACCTGCATTTGACAACAGTGACCACACACCACAGAAAGGTGTTAGAATAGCGAAGTCAAGTTAAATTAAATTAACTTTGTAAATTATTAAACACAGAGCCAGTAACATACTACATGTATGTATACTCATATCGCAGCTTGACACGTCACTAAATTTATAGAAATTTATGCCTGACTTAAACTGATCACAGTTAGATCTAACCCAGCTTTTTGGAGCTATGATACTAAACTGAAGAGTATTTGCAATAACGAAATTGAAAGAGCAAGTCCAGGCAAAAATATTTTTATGTTTTTACAACAACATAATTCAGCATTTCTGAGTCAAAACCAGCAGCCACTTCCCATATTTCTCTTGCTGGCAGTGGCAATTGTCCAAGAAGGAAGGTAATATGAAGGAGTGCATCTGTTTGTTTACTGCCCCAACAGTATTTTGAAGTAGGTTCATTGCATGGTTAAAAGAAGAGAAAAACAGTATTATGGAAAACGTTAATCCCACCTACTGGTGTTCAATCATGTTGCAACGTGGAATAAAGTGGAACTAGCTGCCCAGATAAGAATTACAAAAGGAGAGAGAGAAATTGTGCTCCAAAATAGAATTTTGTTACTCTGGGTCTCATGTGGCTAACCCAAAATCTTGCCCTGAATATTCAGTGCTTATCACAAAATAATACTTTTTTCTTTTTTTAATTTAACACACCCTATAAGATGTCTTCACATACCCCAGGTTGAAGACCATTGACCTAGAGAATCCTGTGAGGGAGGCTTATTTCCGGGTGGAGATGAGAGGTTTCCATGTTGTGATGAGGCAGAAGCCATCTTCCTTGTTGATGTTTTTTGGATGGATCTTGATCTCAGCCACCTCCTTGATGATACAGTCCATATATCTGGGTTTGATGGTGAGGATATGTTATGGAGCTGAAGGTGGTGCCCTAAGTTGATACTGTGCTCTGTTACGGCTGAATTACTGTGTCTAGGAAGGGAATGTGACTCTCTTTCTGTGACCATCAAGATTGAAAGGGATTGTCTCCTTCCCTTCCTGGATATACATGTTTATAGGAGACATGATGGTTCTCTGGGTCATGAGGTACTCTGTAAATCTACCCTTGCTAACATTCGTCTCACCTCAAGCTCTCATCAACACTCATCCACATTGGTGCTCAGGGCCAGAATTCTGTGTAATCGTGGCAGTGTTTCTGAAGGACACTTGCAGTGGACTACCATTACTAACCAGATTCAGTCGCTTTACTGTCGGTCTTCAGCTGCATTAGCAGGGTACTGTCCTTGCACAACATCAAGTTGGTTGGCTTCCTGCCAAGGAAAATATGTAGTTTCCTTTGAGCAGTCAAGGATTGCCTAAGACAGGACACCAGGAGTACACGGTATATCCTGTGAATGCAATGAGGTCTATGCTAGTCAGAAAGGCTGTTCATATAAACCAGACTGAGGGAGTGCCTTTGGCATATCTGACTAGATCATCCAGACAAATGAGCCATAGTGGTGTGTACACTATCAGTCTTGGGCACCACATTTACCTCCATAATGGCAGCATCCTCACCAACAAACCCATATATATGGATTGTATCTTCAGGAAGTTGACTGATACTGAGCTTCATCCCAATAATATGAATGGGGGGGGGGGNCTCATCTCGTCCCTCACAGGATTCTCTAGTTCTCCAGTTGGTTTCTCCACTGGGCCATGAAAGTCCTTGTACACTGCCCTTATCGGGGCAAGAACCCTGCTGTCTCTGGGCACCCATCAGTCCTAAGGCTTTCCTTCCTGCCTTCATCTGCAGTCTCGCTCTTCTGATTCCCGGGCACATGCCTGCAACACCAATGACTTCTCTCCCTCTGTGTTCCCATATCTGTATTGGTCCTTGAAAGGCAAAAAACAGTCAACTAGTCTTCAGTCTCTTTCTGGTTCACCTTGGTCCTTTGATAGAGCCAGTTGGAGCTGATGGTTTGGCTTCCACGGTGCTTCTACAAGTATATAATCCCACGTTTTTAAAAGCCACATGCTTTCCTTGCTACAGGCTTCACGCTGATTTCTTGCTTGGCCTACTCTTCAACCCAGAACTTGGAGGCAGTGTTGATTTTCAGTGAACCACACAGCAGAATATCTCAGGAGGTAAAACTCTTCATTAATACACATAGTTTCTTTCTGAAAGAAAATGTCATCTGACTGTTTGAATGTCAGAACATAATTATTCTTGTGTCAGTGTATTCTGATAAAGATATGATCAGTGAAGGTTTCTTACACATGTTGGCCAAGTTTTTCATTTGAGAAATTTTCTAAATGTAACTTTACCTTTAAATACAAATTTGTATACCGTTTATACATTAAATGTAATTTTTATCCAGTATATTCATCTTACTTCAGTCTTTCTTAATTCATGTCCATGTTGATGACATTAGACATTTAACTGTTGTGTTAAATTTCCTGCTCATTTATCTCCTGTATTTCCCCATGTGAAAAATTCCCACCTTTTTCTTCCTATGTCACATCCAGTGTAACCTAAATTACACCGATCTCTTTGTTCCATTATTTCACCCTCCTCTGTCCCCTCATTCATTCCCAGTTCCAGTGCTCTTTTAGTGGCATCCTAAATAAATTATCGAAATTACAATTTTCAAACAGTGTAATGAAGCTTATTAGATCTTTTCTTTCCCAGAGAAAATTCAGAGTTTCAGTCGAAGGTGAAATGTCTACACCAAAGGATATACAAGCAGAGGTGCCACAAGGTTCTGCCCTCTCCCACACATTGTACAGTCTATATATAAATGATACGCTATGAAGGCGTATGGGGGAATGAATGTATAGATCTGCATTTTCTTGACCTCAGCAATAGCTGGAGGTGAGTGGCCAGCTTCATGCCCCTGCCACTTTACCCACGGTACCCATTGGATAGGGGTTGGGTGGACCCCTGAGCCTATCTGGGTGATCTGGGGAAGAGAAAATTTTTTACCCTACCGGGACTCGAACTCCGACCCCTCAGTCATCCAGCCCGCTGCCAGTCACTACCGACTACGCTACCCCAGCTCAGATGCCGATAACACGTCACGCGAGTATACATCCTCTATTGCGTCGGCATATAGTTTTTGACAAGTGAAGTTACACTTTTGGATAAACAACGAGATTTTGCATGTTGTGGTTAATGTCCTCTAACTTAGACCGGATGGCAATAACTGTTGACTATATTTCCGCTTGGCCAGATTTGATCTCTTCCCTCATTTCTCTTTTGTCTTGGTTTGATTGGGGCTCATTATTTCTTCCATCATTTCCTTTAGATTTTTCCAATCTGCTTTTATTTTTTGTTTCATATATTCTCTGTCGGTTTTTCTATCGGCCTCCATTTTGGAGACTAGAGAGACTATCTGCCTCTCCATTGTTTTTTTTTTCATTTTGGCTTCCATCTCTTTTTTGCTTTGCTCTAGTATTGGCGTCCATCTTCTCTTGGGTGGTGTCCATTTTTGGCGTTCATTTCGGTCAACATGGCTTTCAGGATTTCCATGTTTTCCATTTTTTGTCAGTTGACACTGTAAAATTGATCTTTGTTCCAATACTCGATCACTGTGATCCAGTCCATACCACTTCTAACACCAGTTGTCAGGTGTATCAGTGACTAAGATGCGGGTGTTGATTGGTAGTTGTATTTATTAACAACCTACAGGTCGTAACTACAAGTAATTATTAAACTGTTAGTTACTTTCACACTACAAATTACTCCATGCTACTCTCCTCAGTCTATCTCCTCTACTCTGCAAGGATTTATAACGCAGGAACTCTTAAGGGTGAAGGCACACCAAGGAAACTGGAAAACTGTAACGCAACCGCAGTTTCTGAGAATTGTTATCAGCCTGAATTGAACACGTTACTGAATGGAGCAGCACAAATTGTGGAATGGCAATGCAGTTTCTTCCATTTGGGCTGCTCCATTCAGTAACATGTGTTCAATTCAGGCTGATAACAATTCTCGGAAACTGCGGTTGCGTTACAATTTTCCAGTTTCCTTGGTGTGCCCTCACCCTAAAAGTCTCACTAAATCACACACTCCCTATATCACTATGCTACAGCTCACATGAAGTCTTAAAGTCACGTTAAATCTTCACAGGCTGACTTCTTTTACTCTTCTGTACTCCTCAGACTTACAGCTTGCTTGCTATTTCGCGTTTTTCTTCCAGTGCCACTACTTGTAACTGTTCGGAATCCTCCCGGCCTCTTACTTCTATTACCACGGAACAGACATGCATCACAGGAAAAACATATCACGATATCGCTATCCAGCCAGTCTATTGGTGCATCGGTCAGATCTACAGAAAACACAGCGTCCTCCATTGTTGTGTTTTGGGCTGTGCTTGAAGAACCGTTGCCTGGCAACGCATTGATCTAATCTGTTACAATATTCTTGTTGTATTATAGCAGCTGCTGCTGGGTGTTTGTCATGGCGTGAAATTCAGATTTCAGCGATACTAACTTCTGTCTCCAGTATTTCCTGAATTCCAGTACTGGGACATCTGCTATCTTGGCGTATGCTCGAGTTCACCACTTGCTTTGTACTTTTTGCACAGCACTGTGCACAACTGTGATGGGGTGGCAAACATCACCAGTACTATCTTCACTAAACATAAGCTGGCTATGTACACACTATATAAAGTGAAGTCCATAAAAACCACTTTAAATAAAAACCACTCCAATGCAACTTCCGTTCAAATCACTAAATTCAATGAAGGCCTGGTGTAGTTGACTGTGAACTTATAACATTTTCACTAACCTACACACTGTACAAATCAGTTCTCCAGAGCACTTGGAGCCTGGGCTCGGAGAGCACAGAAATAGAAAAAAATCTCCAACATTTTTTCTGTTTTTGCAGAAACAAGTTTATCCAGCTGTTGCTTCGCAACGGACCATGCCATCACAATATATTGGAAAATATTATTCATATTGTTAGAGTTGAGGTTCTTATGGCAGTGTCTATGAAGAGTACTATCTTCTTAAGAGCGGTCATGGTTTTTATGTAGACACAATTTCATTAAATAATTTTCTCATGACATCCGTGTGTCAGTTGGACATGTGACATGATGTATATTTTGATGTGTATATGAATATGATGAAATAATGATATATACTATAAGTTATACAAAATGGAGTGTGAGAGATATTAGAGCAGAGTGTAAAGAGAATGCTTGTATATGATAACCACAGGATTTATAAGTGTAAATGCAACATCATTACTCTTAGTATCTAGACTTCTAGTGATCACACACTGTTAGGGTAGCACAGGTATAGAGTAAGATATTCAGAATAATTTTGGCTTCAAAAGGGTGCAATTGTGTTACAGCTGGATAATTTCTTCTTTAAGTGCACAAAAATAAAATGACTAGGGATAAGGGTCAGAGCCAAGACTTACCTTTGAAGCAATCCTTTCCTAAACAAATCTGTAAAATTTGTTGGAAATTGCGTTTCTGTTTTAAAGGAAGAGAGAGAAGTGGTCAGTCACTTCTTGGCAACACAGTGCATAAGGCATAATCAACCTGGAGGTCCATATAATGGTAGACACCACTAACAGGGATTCTGTGAGGGCAGAATAGTAAAACATCAAAAACTTCAGAGTATATTTTACTCTGGAAGGGTCAAGTATTGTTCCAACAGTGGGCAGTGGCCAATTCAGATGTCACAGTAGCCTAATAAAGAAATAAGGATCAGAATTTTCTTTACAACAAGTTTTTTTCCTGCACTATTCAAAGACACTGAACATTGGAAATTGTATATCATTTCTCTTGTTGTGTGAGTGCACAGTAGAATGATCATATAATTCTTGGTGACACTGCACCGAACACACAAATCTGGAGGCAAACAGCCCAATCCATGTAGCTGAGTGTCCTATGTTTCTTGTTGTCACATAGTTGCCAAGAGAGTAATAATTCTGCATCATAAACACAACACGGTTAAGTCAAAAGAGACTGTTGGGTATTAGATCATAGAAAAGGTAACAGAATGTTCAGGAATAGCAACAGGATGAATATATTCTTAGCTTAGGAATGGGAACAAATAATTTATGTAACATTCTGCTTATAATGAAGTTATGCTCTTTCTCTGCTTTTGAGAAATCTTTGAGAAGGGATGAACAACAATTACAAGCATCCTAATCCCACTACCAAGATCGCTTTCTGGAGGGGTGCTTCCTGACAGCAATTCTCATATGTGAAACTAAACTCAAAATCACAACGAATTGACTCAGAACTTTTCCAGATGTACTGTGGTTTCCTTTCCTGCTTAAAACCTGCTGTCAGAATTGGCATTCCCATAAAACTATTCACAAATCTTGCTGTCCTTCAAAATACCCTTCCCTTCAATTTAAATGAAACTAACCATTATCCCAAATAAGGATGGGCAACTGGAAAAAAACTAAGAACATCTATTGTACAAAATATCAGTATGGGAGTAAAGGATATTTTTTCTAGGTGTTCTTCATATTTTCAATGTTTGTGATAATTATAATGTTTTTCTGACATGCTTCAGGGAACTGTCTTCTCAAGTATGAAAGGCATTTGGTCATGGTTGCTGAAACCCCAAAGAAGTAAGGCAGTATACTTTCGCATCATTCAGGAAAATAAATTCAAGTAGGATTTTACTTGTCATATTGTATCTGTAAAATATTTGGACTATACCATAGTTCAGGTGGTTAGTCTCCTGCATTGTACCCTGGCGGCATAGGTACAAACCCAGTACTCTTCATGTGGAATTTGTAAAGGACAAAGTGGCACTGTGGTTGGTTTTCTCTGAGTACTTCTGTTTCCCCTGCCAACTGTCACTCCACATACATTAATCATCCTGTTGTGAATGTCATATAATCTCAGTAATAACAGCTATGTCAGCTTAAAAGAAACATCCCCTTCCAAGTGTAAACCAAAGATTGAGGGTGTTTAGGAACAGACAACTGAGGAGAATATTCGGATTTATGAGAGAGAATTAGAATAAATGGATGCACCTTAAGAAACCCTTGCACCAGAACTATCAGTCACATATTGTGCAGCCCCGTAATGGAATCTTAATTGACCTAGAATGAATGAATGTATGAGGGCTAGGCCTTCTCGGCCCTTGCACTGCGACCTACAGTGGTCTATTGTGCTTTAATTGACCTAGAAACTAACAGTTATGTAATACACAAGGCTATTTTATATTTGTCACAGCACCTTTCACAGGTGAGATCATTTAGTTATCCCAGTGTGAATAGGTGTCCTTTCAGGCGACAGTTCTCTCTGAGTAGTCTTTTCAATTGGCTCAGATGGTTGACTGTACATCTAATACTTCATTTGGTGGAGAGTTTGCATTCTTTTGGCCACACATGGGTGTCCAGTAGTTGTGGTTTTTTTCTCTTCATGTTCTGCTTGGCAACCATTCCCAGATACCACATGTCAGCATAGATACTATCAGTGGTTTTTCAGACTCAGTTCATGCCAGTTGATTGGCTTAAGGACATGACAGAAAAATTGTGAAAATTTCATAATGATGAGCATAATGTGAGCTTTTTACCAAAAGTATGCGGTTGATTAAACCATGGAGCATGAACTGGGCAGGGCTTGTTGCATACATGGGAGAATTTGTACACAAATCTGAAATGAACACACCCCTTGGAAGCTCTAGGCACAGATGGGGGGATACTGTTAAAATGAATCTTAAAGGTATAGTGTGGGAATGTTTAGAATGTGTTCATATGGCTTAGGATAGAGATCAGTGGTCAGATTTTGAATACATGGAAATGGAATTTTGGGTTTCATAAAAGGCAGGCAATTTCTTAAGTATCTAAGGGGTCAAAAAACACTGAAGGATTCTGCTTCGTGGAATTAGTTCATTCATTTGGTTTGTATAGATAGTACACGCACTACAATAGCACTTCACAGTTCCAGTCCATGCATCAGTTTATTTTCTGTTGCAGCAAGATGCATATATTCTAATATTCAAGTGTAACACATTTGATCTTCATGTATTCATTCAAAGCTTCTTCTCCTGCAAAACAGAAAACAACGCTTTGTAATATGCAATGAAAAAACAAGTGCAGTTGAACAGTTAACAGCTACAGAATACCATTAAGGAAAGAAAAATAATAATATTCATGTAATTTAAGAAGGCTTTGAAATGGGGTGAAGTATTATGACTTCATAGGGAAATGTGTTAGTTTTGACAGGGTAGAGAGTGGTTACCAAGAAAGCAGCAAAAAGTGTGGGTAATATAATGAAATGACACAACCAGAGGAGGAAATACTTCAAGCATTTGTTGTGATGGGGTAGAATTGTAATAAAAAATTACATCTGCACTTTCAAACAATGGATATTTATGTGCTATGGTGGTTACAGCCCTACAGAGTTCATTTTGTGCACATTTGAATTTTAGTGCAGGCTCTAGAAAAGACTAATAATAACCATAACATTGCAAAATAAATGTTTTCATGAAAATAAAGCAGAGATTTGCAGGTCATTTTCACAAATGATCTTAATATCTTAACTGCATAAATATATTCTAAAATTATAGAAGCTTATAATTTTGACTTTCATGTACATACACTTCGGTTGGAGGCTTCAGGTTTGCATACGGATGGTACATTTACAGAAGTCTTGCACACAGACTCTTGCTGTGATAACCTAAGAAACAGCTTTTCTCCACAAATGAACCCACCTCACATTTCTGACAATGTACGAAGGGGGACCGAAAAATAACCGGAACCGACCTGTTGCGCGCGCATGCTTTGTAGTTACGAGTTGTGCTGCTAGGTGGTGTTAGCTGGGGGTCTCCCGCGACTGTTAGTGAGCTGGCGTCAGTCTGAGTTAAGTTGTTTGTCTGTGGTGCTCTGTTGTGTGCGTTCCTGTTTCAACCCTTTGGCGATTAGTGAGATGGCCGACCAGAAGGAACAAAGAGTGTGNCACTGTTTTGAGCAGTGGCAAAAGCGTTGGGACAAGTGCATTAATGCACATGGACAATACTTTGAAGGGGACTAATATACAGTTCAATAAAAATGCAAAAATAGAAAATAACAAAAATAAATTCCAGTTATTTTTGGGTCCCCCCTCGTACATTGACTTTTCTCGTAGCCCAGCAAGATGGATATACATGGAACCAAAGCCAGTAAGAAGGAACAAGACAGCACTTATTGCTGCTGGAATCCAGTTTAGTGCCTTTACTGATATTTACTTTTCAACCTAATGATCTCTGTACATATGACTGCAGTCCTGGATGTGTCAGTGTATTCCTTACTAGGTCAAGTCAGAATTCTCTATATGAGATTTTCCTTCCACCACATGAAATAAAAAAATGTAACTGTTGATAATAGCCATGTCTAACAGATGGAAGAACAACTTCTTTGTCCATTTCCATGTGAGTAGCTACTGCCATCCTGTCTGCCATGTCCACATATCACACTGTTTCAATTTCATTTTCTCATGTCCTAGGTCCTGTGGCATGCCCTTTCTCACAGTCTCACAGCAGTTCTTTTTTTGTCAAGTCATTTTATATATCCAAAAACATAAAAATTAGAATATACAAAACTATAATTTTGCCTGTGGTTCTGTATGGGTGTGAAACTTGGTCTCTGACATTAAGGGAGGAACGTAGACTCAGGGTGTTGAGGAGAATATTTGGACCAAAGAGAGATGAAGTGACAGGAGGTTGGAGAAAACTGCATAATGAGGAGCTTCATAACTTGTAGTCTTCTCCAAGTACAATTAGAATGATCAAGTCAAGGAGGATGAGGTGGACAGGGCATGTAGCATGAATGGGGGAGAAAAGGAATGTGTATAGGATATTGGTGTGAAAGCCTGAAGGAAAGAGACCACTGGGAAGACCAAGGTATAGGTGGGTTAACAATATTAAAATGGAGCTTAGAGAGATAGGATGGTATGGTATGGATTGGGTTGATCTGGCTCAGGATAGGGACCAGTGGAGGGCTCTTGTGAACACAGTAATGAACCTTCAGGTTCCATAAAATGCTGGGAAATTCTTGGGTAGCTGCAGGATTTTGCTTCTCCTCAAGAAGGGCTCAGTTCCTTAACAATTTGCGGACCGCACACCCTTTAAAAGGTTTTTCGCTTTTAAACATGGCGGACCATTCGCGTGTTAACAGGCTTTTAGAACACGATAAGTTGCAACACACTATACATCGCTCTGGCGCCACTTACATTGCACGCAAACGCCTGCAGATGCGTGATAAGACTCAGGAATGTTTAGTTAGCAGTCAGTAACTTTGCCTTCTTCAAGCTGTGTGTATCAGCCAGTAGCTAGTGGTGAGAATGGATCAAGGAC
>NW_019735467.1:84639-127206 GCF_002891405.2 Cryptotermes secundus
GCGGAAAAATTCAGGGAACAAGTCCTCCGGGAGGGACTTTAAGCTCTGTGTCCCGTGTCGTAACTTTACGGCACATAAAAGAACCTCATATCCCCAAAGGGGATCACTGAACCAAATTCCAGGACGTTTCCCGCCCAACAATAGTCTCTAAGGCCTCTGATAGATGGGGGAAGCATTATAGACACCGCTAAGCAAGTGGCCGAACTCGCTTGCTCGGCGGGACTGATGGTATGCACCATTTATCGGTAGGGTAAAGAGACTTGTAAAATATCATAGAGGGAAGCACAATAGATCAAACTGGTCGTGGTGCATGGGGAAACCCACCCTCTCTAAATAACTAACTAACATTGCGGGGACAGCAAAAAATCTAAACCCTGATTCAAAATTGAAATACAATGCATTTCTGACGAATGTGGCAAAGGCCTGGGCTACAGTCCAGATGGTGGCGGCAGAACCAGGGTCACACAAAGACTTAGTACGACCAGGACCATCAACTCCCACCCCACGAAGGCCTCATGTGGACCCCCCAGGGCGACTCTTGAGTGATATGCGGAAAAATGCCCTTGTGAAAATTCATTCCAAAGGGAAGAATACTTCTAGGCAATGCCATGTTTGCACAGTTCACAAAAAAAGGAGTATGTCTACATTTGCAAGTTCTGTGTAATGCCACTTCACAAAGGGGAAAGTTTCCAGAAATATCACAGTCTCAAGCACATCTAGGAGCATTGGTGAGTGTTCTCCAAAAATTTTAGTTCAAAAAATTAATTAGGAGATTTTATATTAATTTTTAAAGTGAACAGTGCACAAGTTAGGGTAGTTTGTTTAAAATGCCGGCCCGCGAAGTTTTAAGTAAATACGTGATTTTTATAAGGCAGAAGAGGTGAAAAAAATTGTTCATATACAATTTGTGACCTTATCCTTCTATTTTTGTAATATGTTCTGACACTGTGACATGTGTACCTGTCAGGTCTTGTGCCCCATGCTGTTTGTCCTTACCGAACTCATATAATTTCATGTGCTATATGTAGCTAGTGGAATCACATTACTTGTATATATTTTGCTGAAAAGTTTATGCATTTTTGGAACGTAATATTTGAAAACTACTCTTCGTGTTAAGAAGACAATAATTTAGCTGACTGCCAGATATTTGAAAGGGTTATAAAATTTTGAAAATGCTTTATCCAAAACTTTTTAATGCATCTCATATTTACCACAGCCTGTCATAATTATCACCATCCTTGTCAATTTGATTCACATCTGAGAAAAGAAGCAAAGGTTGTGGAGAAATCTGTCACGTTTTTTTCACATTCCGTTTGTACTGTTACAGTCAAGAACAGAAACGTTCTAAGCTGAATTACATCAGTTCCTGGAGATGGTTCATTGTCAAATGTGTCTAAGTAAAGCTGATAATATCGATTAGTCTCCACCAGCAGTGTGATAATTATGCAAAATCAACAAGACAACATTAAGAGGCACTTTATTATTCTTCCTTCCTGTGGGATGTTGTAATTAATCACATACTTTGCACTTCCTAGGGCAAGATGAAAGTGTCCACCATGAGTTTGCTTGCTGCTGTGTCGTCCGTTGATCAGGTTCATTCTGTTAATCATCTTCAGAGGCATCAGGTGGACAGGAACAGTGTTGTGTTTCAGTAGGAATATCTACACTTAAACACTTGGTAAAGCCATGCTGTGAAGGTGATTTCTTATCTTGTAACAGTGGCTGATATAGTCAACGTTCATAATTTTCTTTTTTCGTCCATAATTTAATTTCTGTCATTTTCAGATGTCTCACTACCACTGTCCAGCATAACTTCAGGTATCCATTAAGGCTTTAAGAACTTGTCATTCTTTTTTGAGATGCTCTTGTCAACTGGTAAAAGCTGTGATTTTGAACTGCTGGCTCAGAAAGTTTTGTTTTTGTCTCTCTCATGCATAAATATGAGTACATGTATATATGTTTCTCCTTCACCATCGAACATGACAATAAATGTAAGCTAAGCTATTGTAATCTAACAAGCTGGGTTCATCTGAGAACAGAAAAATCCACTTGACATGAACTGTCTTCATAGATGTTTATAATTGCCAGGTTGACAGCTCTGGCAAATCTTCTCAGATTGTAGAGACAACAATTCATTACAAATCATTAATTACATTAAATATGAATCAAGGACTAGAAGTGCAAATATAAAATCAAAGAAGATTGCACAGTTTACCTAAATCCTTTCCAAAACCAGATTGCTTGAATCCTCCAAATGGAGCAGCAACATCTGTTTTATTGTATGTGTTCACAAACACTGTCCCTGCATCAATTTTCTCTGCAACATGCAGAGCCCGATTTATATCTTGTGTGAAGACGCCTGATGCCAGCCCAAACTCTGTATTGTTAGCTCGCCTGATGACTGCATCCATGTCACTAAAAATAAAATGTAATTTACATTTACATTTATTTATCATTTCATGGATTCAATCATCTCCCTGTAGGGCTGAATGTAAAACATGTCACATATTACAAATTCATGATGACTACACATCATACGTTCTTGGTCCAATAAAATATAAAATCAAGCCTGAGACAGAATAGCTCAAGTTGTCAGGACAACAGACATTGGTCATGAAAAAACCACAATCAAATTCACACCTTGCCATTCCACACACAATGGCAAGCCATATCATCCAATTAGATTAAAAAATATTAAAATTCATAACAAAAAACAGACATCATACATACTACTACACTTACAGCAAGCAAGTCTCAGTAATGTATCAGTGACTCACACAGACCATTTATTAACTCTTAACTTTTGAGCCACTTACATGCTCGACAAATTAAATGAGTAAAATGCGTTACTTTGCAAATAATTTCGTAAATCAAATCTAAATTGCTTTTTATCATTTTTTAAAACTGTCATATTTGATGGCAGAGTGTTAAATAGCTTCACGCATGAATAATACACCCTTCTCTGATAGGATGATAAATGTGTTGAAGGTATATGAAGGTTGTCATTCCTTGTGGTACCAATGACATATACAGAATTATTGGTTTGAAACTTATCCAAATTATTAACAACAAATATCATCAATGAGAGTAAATATACACATGGCACTGGTAGTATGTAGTAGTATCTCTACATGTATGAGTTGGGCTCACTCCCATCATTATTATTCTTATTTTCCTTTGTATAACAAAGACCTTGTGACTGTCTGATATATTTCTCCAATATATTATTCCATATTTCACCAATGAATGATAATATGCATAATATATAGGTTTAAGATTATTTATATAGATATAGGATAATTTTCGCATTAGAAAATCGACTGTGCTCAATTTGTGAAGCAAAGTATCGATATGTCCCTTACAAGTCAGATGATTGTCCAGCTACAAACCAGAAATTTTATCATTTCTACTTCTTTCAGCTTTTTGTTAAAAGAGAATGTACATAGAGGGTAGCTTGTAGCTGCTGTTGGAGTGAATTTTATCATTTCTGTTTTATCGAGATTTAACACTAATTTATTATTTTGAAACCATGTAAACATATGATTGAAAACAACATCCAATTTTGTTTTTAAATTATAGTAGTCTTTAGCTGTGCAAAGAATGCTTGTGTCATCTGCAAACATAATAACTTCTGAAATTTTACTTATTTGAAGGGGAAATCGTTTATGTATATATTAAAGAGTAAGGGTTCTAACACCGATCCCTGAGGCACACCACATCGAACAATTTCCCAGTTAGAATAATATTTGTTATTTATATAATTTAATTCCACTCTTTGCCTCCTATATTGGAGGTAAGATTTAAACCATTGCAATAATATACCCTGCACTCCATAGTACTGCAGTTTCATTAATAGAATATCATGATTAACGCAGTCAAAGGCCTTGGCTATGTCACTAAATATACCAGTTACATACTCTTTTCTATTCTAAGCTGTAAGTATTGCATTGGTTAATTTAAACATTGCATCTTCAGTTGATAATCCCTTTTGGAATCCATACTGCTCTGAAAGTAATATTTTATATTTTACAATATGATCATTGAGTCTTCTAATAATTGCTGTTTCAAAAACTTTTGCAAACCCATTTACTATAGACATTGGCCTGTAGTTACTTATAACAGCCTTTTCCCCTTTTTTGTATACTGGCTTAATAATTGCATATCTTAATCTGTCTGGATATAGACCCATGGTTAAAGACTTATTAATTACATTAGTTAGAGGTTTACTGATTTGTTGCCTGCACAATTTTATAATTTTATTTGTTACATACCCTTAATAGTTTTTTTATTTTAATTTGCTAATTATACTAATTATTTCCTCTTTGTAACTAAATTATGATTCATGTCTGGAATACCATTTGAGAAATGTGAATGCAAATATGTCATTGCAGTATAAATATTAGTGTTCTTAAAATTAAGATTTTCTGTTATTTTTGTGAAATGTTTATTAAAACTATGAGCTGCTTCTTCAGTATTTATTTTTTTTATTGTTATTTTGAAAAGTCTGTGGTAGATGTTCTTTATTCTGATTGTTAGTCCTACCTGTTTCAGTGTTGATAATGTTCCAGGTAGTTTTTATTTTGTTTTCAGCTGATGTGCTTAACTGATTATAATATTTCCTTTTAGCTTCTCTTATTACTCTTCTTAATATCATGCAGTAGGATTTATAGTACGATTTAAACAAATAGTTGTAATTGTTTCGACAGAGAATGAACAAGGATTCCTTCTGTCTACAGGATGTACGTATTTATCCAGCCATTATCCTTGAGTTTATTTGTTACATTTTGCTTTGGAAAGCACGACTCAAAGACAGGTAAATACTTATTTAAAAATGAGTTGAATATTTCGTTTACATAATTTAGTTTATATATATTTTCCCATTTTTCGTTGGATAGTGTATTAAGAAATTGAGCAATTCAGTCTTCATTTACTAATCTTGTGATTCCCTGCACTTGTTTCTTCTCCAGGAAATTTATACTTTTTAGTACGAGACACTGAGCATCGTGATCGGATAGTCCATTACTAATAGAGATTACTTCATATGAATTTATCCTTGCCTTATCTATAAAAATATTATCAATAGCAGAGCTTTTGGTCACAGTTATTCTTGTTGGGAACCATACAGTATGAAATATATTATATGATGGCAACAGCACTAATAGCAGTGTTTTACATGTTGACTCTTCTAAAAAATTTACATTAAAATCACCATATAATATGAATTCAATTTTTGGTTTATAGAGTAATTTGAGTACTTTATCCAACTTATTTATAAAGTACTCAAAATTCCCACAAGGTATCCTATATATACACAGTACAAATATATTAGTTTTAGCTAAAGAAATCTTAAATGTACAAATTTCTATGTTCTTTTCATCACAGAACTGTGCTAGATTTACAGCATTAAATTTTATATCAGATCTTATGTATAGACAAACACCTCCTCCCTGATGAGTCATATACATTCTAAGAGCTTAGGAAAGAGAGTGAACACAAGTTTCAGTAAGTCAGGAAAAATTTTTACAAGGGATTTGATATACTAAAAGTTACAAATTTACGTGTATATGTCATTATCAATATACACCAAATTACATTAATTTGAAACTCACCCACTAGGAAATTTTGATATCACCATAATTGGTCCAAATGACTCCTCACGAGCAATATACATGTCATCTTCCACATTTGTGAACACAGTTGGTTCGAAGAAGTAACCCGCTCTGTCAACACGTTTTCCTCCACATTCTAGTTTTGCACCTTCCTTTACTCCAATAGCACAAAATTCCATTAACTTTTCCAGGTGTTCTTTGTGATTCTGTGGGCCATGTTGTGTATTTCGTTTCAATGGGTCTCCAATAACCTGAATGTGAAGTATGCACATATTAACATTAAATGACAGGCCACTTGGTTTCAAAATTTGAATCACTTGAAAAATTTAAGCTTTAGCTATCATATGGCTCCACCTACGCTACTCAGCATCAGAGCCAGCATGTATGTTCATCAGGTAGCATGAAGAATGAAGTCAAAAGTAAATATGCAGGGTGTAAATAAATATTTGTTACAACGCTCTGTGGTAGATAGTATAACCGTCCTTCCACTGATGATCGCTAGCTGGTTTGCCAAGTGTTTGTGGGCTCCTTGAGGCAACTAGGGCTACCAGTGTTGCGACGATCCTCACCCCTCACTGTTGCTCCTCCATCACTGCAGCTACCTCAAGCTCTCTGGGGAATAGCTAGGTTAACATGTGAGACAGGGAGTAAAATTTGGGCACCAGCAAGCGTACGTCAGTAGCTTACAGCTGGAGGATAACTGGACAGGTGAGTCTTGACTCCGTCCGGCTTTCTCAGGGAGAGATGGACCTTGTCTCAGGGCGTATCAGGCCTCACTCCAGGAGGATGGGAAGAAGATGGTGTTCACTAATTTCATGAACACTGGCTATGCCACTACGTTTAATTATATCTTTATTGAACTTATAATTCTATATTCTTGGCAAATCATGGACGTCTGGACACTATTTTGTGTCTGTATCAGTTTGATTCTCGGTCATGACTCTTTGTGCAATGCTGCTCTGCAGTAACAAACTCTCGGAGCCCAGACTTCCACAAGGAAGCTCCTCCTTGAAACTTGCCTTATTGGCCTAGTTCAGCTTTTGGGAGTTTTCATGAAATTGGCATCCTCCAATCAAAATTATCTAGTTTTTAATTATTTGATTGCCTCTTTGGCAGCTTGGTGGAAAATTACCTTCAGTAGCGTGGGTGTTTGAATCCTCTACCGCTTGAATGATAGTGGCAATAACCTTCCACCCTTGCTTTTCTCAAAGGAATGCTGTCCTGGTTTTACAGCTTTATTCAAGAAGTGTAGTGAATGCTACATCCTGTCCCTTCTGAATGAACTGACAGAAGGTCCCATCCTGTCCACTTCTTAACACAAAAATGGGACTACATGCTACATCTTAAATATAACTTATACTTAAATGAACGGTTACAATAGATGAGTTCAGTCTGATCACATTTTATTAATACACCTATGTCCAGAAAAGCTTTTTTTGACACGAAGGGCCACAAAAGTTTCTGAGAGGATACATAAGTTATGTTATCATTGTTTTACATTATAAAAGTTGTTCAAAATGGCGGCTGCCTACTTCATTGCATGTTCTGCACCGCCAGGCCATGTTATGCTGAACTCTTTGAAAGATTCCCGGAATATCCAAGATGTTTCCAGCTGCTACCGCAATTCTTGCCACAAGATCATACAGTGTCTCCACTGGAGTCTCATACACCAGGCTCTGCATGTACACCCAGAGAAAAAATCCAGTGGAGTCAAGTCAGAGGAGCAAGGAGGCCAGGCTATTGGGCCTCCACGTCCAATCCATCTGTTGCCAGAAGTTTCATCCAAATACTCACAGATGACATTAGTGCACTATGCTGGGGTGCCATCATGCGGGAACCACATTTCACGATGGACTTCCAAAGGCACCTCTTCCAGCAGCTTGGGGTAAAGTCTCTTGGAGAAATGTTATGTAAATGACACCAGTTAGCCACAGAGGTAAGAGTTGAGGGCACCCTCCTTCACATTTCATAGGCCCTAGCGCATGAACAAAGCATCTCCGGACATGGGAGTATTAATAAAATATTATCAGATTGAACCCACCTGTCTATCACAGAGCGCTGTAACATATTTATTTACATTCTGTATGTAAGTATGTAAATATATCAAGTGTCATGTTCTTAGTGTGGTAAGCTTCAAAATTAGGGTCTTCTCAGAAGTGATGCCTTGTAGTTTGATAGATGGAAACTAATGTTTCAAGAAAACTTGAGGTTTTATCTTCAGGATAGAAGTAGGAGACAGCAGGATACTCTGAAATGCTGGTAC
This sequence comes from Cryptotermes secundus, assembly GCF_002891405.2. Taxonomy (NCBI): domain Eukaryota; kingdom Metazoa; phylum Arthropoda; class Insecta; order Blattodea; family Kalotermitidae; genus Cryptotermes; species Cryptotermes secundus. The sequence goes on from NW_019735467.1 coordinate 92,512, forward strand.
CCATCTACCAAACTATATAGTTTTATGTCCCAGAAGACCACAATCTTGGTGTATAAACATCTACAACTACCCATATTTAGCATAGTAGCAAATATTTTATTTCACGTTATAACACTACACTGTCAAAGACTGCTAATAATAATGCAGACTAATACCATTACTAAATATTATATTTCTACAACCTGCTGCATTGAGACACTCCTCTTCCACTTGTTTCCTTCTCTAATGCAACATAAACTTTTATTTTATTTTTTTCAATATCAAAGGACATATTCTCATATTAATATCAAGTTTCATGGTTTTAGGTCTATCATAAGGTGGTTGGAATTGTGAACATTGTGTGTGTATGGTAAATTGAGGTGGTTATATAATATTTCTGCCATTGTAAGTGAATATGGGCCCACATGAGAGGAAAATGCTTTACAGTTCAATGGAAGCACATGTTAAGCTTGTATTCACCTCATGATGGCCAGATAAAATAGTCAAAATATTTTATGATTTTAATAAAATAAATTGAATGTTATACATTCTCTGTGTTGCGTTAGATAGAACATGATAGTTGATTGTGTTAATATATACTTAATAAACCTTCAGATCTTCTAGAATATCATGTCACACTGAAAACAGCTATTTAAATTAATTGTCAGGCCCATTTCATGTTAGTTTATTAAGCACAGTAAGTGCAAAAATATTATCCAGTATTTAGCAAAATATTGCTATGTGAAATATTTAATTTATAAATGACATGAATGTACAGGGTGTCCCAGGTGTTTGGTGCCATACTTCAGGAGAGTACTGAGGGTTCCCTATACAACAACTTTGAAAGAGGATTCCGTGTCCGCAAACGTAAAATAGCAGTGCTAGGGCGGAATTTAATATCATTTTGTTTAAACTTGACACCTCAATGTCAAAGGGCATTCACAGGCATATTACCCCCTCCAAACTCACCTGTTCACCTGCTAGAGTAGATGTTGGAATTGGCGCCTACCATTTTTTGAATGCATGTGTTACATCGACGTAAGAAACTTTGGCGCACCCTTTCAAATAGTCCAGGTGTCTCACGGATCACGTCACATGCAACAAGTATTCTGGCCAACAGCTCGAATTCATTATCCACAGGTTTATCATAGATCAGACTTTTTCACTTGGCCCCAGACGAAATAGTCCAGAGGTGTCAAGTCTGGGGATCGGGGTGGCCAAGGCACTGAGCCTCCTCTACCTATCCAACGACCATGAAAAGCAGCATCCAGGTAGTCTCGTGATACAATGATGAAGTGTGCCGGTGCTCCATCATGCTGTATCCACATTTGCCTCAGCACAAACAGTGGCACATCTTCCAACAAAGTCGGAATGATAGGTTCCAGGAACACCTTATAAAACGGTTCAGTGAGTCCTGGTGGTAGGAGGAAAGGCCCATTCAAGTGTGGTAACCATCTACAGTAACATTGGGACTTTCAGATGAGAGCAGATCAGAGCAAGGATCAGAGAGAGAGGAGTTATAGTAGATCATACCTACTACAGTCCACCGCTCTACCAGCTGAGCTACTAGAGGAATTCTTAGTGTGTGTTTTAGGCAACATTGCTTGTGGATTCAGTGTGGGCAGTGAGTTCGTGTCTTAGTGACTTGTAGACTATACATCAATGCTCGGCTTGGTTGTTGAATCTGTAAGTGTCGAACCAGAGATGGCTGGTGTCCCTGTGCCAGGGTACCAGGCATTCTGGGCCGAAAACCTTGCCGCTCTACAGGCCGAATTTAAAGAAATTATTAAGCAGTACTCCGATGCCAAAACCCATTACAGGCACTTATTCGACATCCTGTGCAACATTGAAGATGTGGTCGGCTTCACAACTGCTGCGGTTGGAGAAAGTGCAGAATGGGCGGCAATAGTCAATGCCGCCGATGACAACAGGATTAATTACTGCAAGGCCTTCTCCAGCAAGACGCTGTTCAGTGCACTCTGTGGAAATTATACAGTTACGCTGAACGAGCTGAAGTCCCTGGTAAAGGCCAGCGCACCAGGCACTAAAATTCCAACCCGAGCAGAAGGCTTCAATGAAGTCCGGAGGCGGAAACGACAGAGTACCGCTGAATCCTCACTGACTCCAAAGAAAGCAACGGCAGCCGTCGAAAGCAACCCCAAAACAGAGGTTACCACCAAGAACTACTTCGCCCCCCNCTGATGAACTGGTGACCCTGGGATTTGATGTGGTTAGCGTCAAACAGATGACAACCACTCGTGGGTCACCTTCAGAAGAAAGGATATCAAGAAACCTTCCCCTCTTCCTTATCACGCTACCCTGGACGGCAAAATCTCAAGAAATTTTTGAACTACAAAGCCTTTGCCACATTTCCATCCGGGTTGAGGCATATAGAACACAGAGTGGCCTTACGCAGTGTCACAACTGCCAACAGTTTGGCCACATCTGGGCTAATTGTAAGCAACCTCCCCCTTGCATGTGGTGCGGGGGTGGCCACCTGCTCAAAAAGAATGCCCAGAGAAAGAGAACGCTGCCTCCACTCCAGCTTGTTGCAATTGCCAGTTGAAGGAGGGAGAGAAACCACATCCCGCCAACTATCAGGGCTGCAGACACGCGAAGGAGGAACTGCAGAGGAGGAAATCGCAGAGAGCACCAAAAACCACAACGGGAAGGGTGTTCTCAAATATCGTTACCCCTGGAGTCTCCTTAGTGGTGGCGCTCTGAGGCAGCACATCTCAGGAGCAGTGACTTCAGACTCGCCAAATACCAGTGGCATTTCCACCAGCAGCCATGAAACCGAGCGTCCCGGTCCTGGTACAGGATCAACAAACAGGTCAGTCAATTCAGGCACCAATTTTGAACAGTCAACCCCTTGACAATATTGTTGAGAGTTGTGACTGTAGTACAACAGATTATGACAGAGTTCAATGGTGCTGTGACAGGAAGAGAAAATATTGGCAATCACAAAAATTGTATTAAACCTAATGAACCAAAATTGCCACTAGAGTTCATAGGCCCCTCAAAGTCATAGCATTTAGTGCGAACGGCATTGGGAGGCAGCGCCATGAGCTCAGCAAACAGCTGCAAGATCTACACATAGATGTGGCCCAGTTTTCAGAGACACATCTAAAACCTCACAAGAGGTTCTTTATTCCAAATTACCACTTTTATAGAAGCGACCGCCACTCGGGCAGAAAAGGCGGAACTGCCATTGCAGTTAGAAAAGGCATTCCCGATAACCATGTAGACCTACCACCCCTTGTTTCAGTAGAAGCAACAAGGGTCTGCATACCAATCAGTAATATTGAAGTACTGCTTGCAGCTGTTTATAAATCTCCAGACAGATCCTGGAGTGATGCTGACATCAATGAGCTCTTAAGCTTTAGATGTAAGACTATTTTGGCAGGTGATTTGAATGCTAAGCACCACCCATTTTGGAATAGCAGAGTTTCATGCCCCTCAGGCTTGAAAGTCATTGATTTATTTGATAAGAGTGATTTCGAAATCTCAGCACCACAGTGCCCCACTCATTATTCCCCTGTGGAAAATGGTGACATGTTAGACATTGTGGCTCACAAAAATATCAGAGTGTCAGATGTCATCATCTCTGATATTTTGGATTCATATCACCTACCAATATTATTCCACATACTGGATCACGTTAAAATTAGGAATCTTTCGGAACCCATTGAAAAATTTAGAGATTGGGAGCAGTTTCAAAGCCTTGCTTCTGAATTAATATCACCTAAACTAGAAATTGTGAATGGAGAAGTTCATGGAGGTAGGCCTAGGCCCACTGGGGCTATAGTGCCAAGGGGGGGGGAACCCCAGAAATTAAGTTGGGGTTAGAAGCCGATAAAGCGGCACGTGGCTTTGCAGCCTCTATTCCTTCAGCATATAGGTTGTCGACAAGTAAAGTTACACTTTCGGACATAAACAACGATCTTCCTGGTCTAGATCTTTCGATAAAATATAAGCAGAGGCTACAAAAATTGTGGGAAGAAACCAGGGATCCAGCATGTAAAATGGCAGTTAATTGGGTCACCAAATCAATCAGGTGAATGACCCGTAAAAAGCCACTTGAACGGTGGGAAACAAAAATAGGTAACGCTGAAGTCACACCTCAGAGTATATGGCCCAATGCGAAATCTCTCCTTAAGAGAGACGGACCAAGGGCACCAACTGCTATTCATGGTTCTTCTGGCCTTAAATTTCATCCTTTTGAAAAAGTCAACGAAACTGCCGACTGTTTGGAAATTCAGTTCATGCCACATGACCTGTGTGACGAGGCTGGAGTTCAAGCTCTGCTGGAAAACGTAGATGAAAACCCTCCTCAAAGGATCAGACCATATGACGTTCAGAAATTAATAAAATCCCTGAAATTAAAAAAGGCCTATTGAATTGACTGCATCCAAAATGAATGCCTCAGGCATCTTCCAAGACGACCACTGGTTCACCTAACCCATTCATTCAATCATTGTTTTCGGCTCTCTCATTTTTCAAATACATGGAAGGAAGCAAAAATAATAACTTTACCTAAACCCGGTAAAGACCCAAAATTTCCTCAAAATTTACATCCGATCAGCCTCCTGTCCATGACAGGAAAACTATTCGAAAAAGTAATTTTGAAATTCCTTCGTAAACATATTGAAGAAAGAGGCCTGATCAACACAAGCCAGTTTGGTTTTTGTGCATGTCACAGCACGACATTGCAATGTATGAGGCTGGAAGACCACGTGACCCTTAATTTCAACAATAAAATGTCTAAAGCTGCAGTGTTCTTGGACATCGAAAAGGCTACCACGTGGCACTCAGGCTTGCTGTATAAGTTATCAAAATTGGAATTCTCTAACTGTTTGACCAAGCTTATCGGGTCCTTTCTTTCTCAGAATACATTCAGGGTCTCGATTGAAGGCGAAATGTCAATGCCAAGGGAAATGCAACCAGGGTCGCCACAAGGTTCTGTTCTTTCCACTACTCTTTTCAACTTATATATAAATGATACCCCCCAAACTCATGGTGTTCACCTGGCCCTCTTTGAGGATGACACCTGTCTATATGCGACAGATCGCAAGGAGGGTTTTATTGTTAGAAAACTCCAGCGCGGTCTCAGTTCAATGGAGACCTGGTGTGAGTGCTGGAATATAAAAATTAATGAAGATAAGACCCGGGGGGGTCTACTTCTCTTGTGGGTGTTGACCGCCTGAGTCTTGTCTTACTCTTAATGGACGAAATATTCCATTCGTAAATATTGCAAAATATCTAGGTGTAATCTTCGATAAGAGAGTTACATGGAGATTACACATAGAAATGATCGAAGCCAAGGCCTTCAGAACATTCATTAGAGTCTATTCCCTACTCAAAAGTGAGCGATTGAGTGCTAACATTAAACTGACCCTCCACAAAGCTCTTACTAGATCTGTAATGACTTATGCTAGTCCCACCTGGGAGTTTGCGGCAGACACCCATCTAGTGAAATTGCAGCGCCTACAAAACAAGGTTCTCCACACCATTGGCAATTTTCCAAGGTGCATACCGGTCCACGATTTGCACGTGGCATTCAAAATTCCATACGTATATGACTACATAACAAAATTATGCAGGAAACAAGCAGAAGTCATACAAAATCATGAAAATAAGAATGTTCACATTATTGGCCAAGGTGAAGCCTGACATAGAAAGTATAAGAGGCTCAAACTTGGCGGCGGTCAGGCATACGACCATTCAAGTGACTAGACTGCCGTGATGGAAAATAATACTAGAAATAGGGTATAATCTGCTGTACAAAGCCTGGACTGACAGAGGCCTTATATATATTGTACATAGAAATAGGAATTAAGACTAGAATTAAATTATAATTATATGTCAATACTGACAATGGACTGACTAGGACTGACAAATGACAGACCCAACCCCTCGTCAGAGAGGGTGCCCCAGATAGACAGGACAGCAACTTTTACAATGAAGAAAACATCTGGTCATGAGCCCCAGCTGGGGCTGGACACCAAGACAGACAGACTGGCTGACCGTCAGCTGCAACATGACTTTGACTTTGGGGTTTTCGTCAGCCCAAACATGGATATTTCAACAGTTGAACCAGCCATCCCTTGTGAACTGTGCTTCATCTGAATAACATGTGATTCATGAACTTGGGCTGATGTAAACACTGGTTCAGTATCCACTGACAAAACTGAACTCGTGGTACAAAGTCAGCTGGACCTACGTCATGTACTCGTGTTGGATGATACGAATTAAGTTTTTGGTCATGCAGGATCCTCCAAACACTTGATTCTGATGTTCCCACAATCTTGGCAATGGCACAAGTGCTGGTGGATGGCTATTCCTCTATGCAATGCAGTTTGACATTGAAGCACCAAGTTTAAACAAAATTATTTTAAATGCCGCCCTAGCACTGCTATTTTACGTTTGCGGACGTGGGTTCCTATTTCAAAGTTACTCTACAGGAACCCTCAGTACAATCCTGAAGTATGGCACCAAACTCCTGGGACATTCTGTATAATCAAGCACTAATATAATGGACTGTGGTAAGAATTGATTTTTTTTTTCAATCTGCCATATTCCCTTTAATAATTTAATACTTCCAAAACTTTAATATACCCATAATTTAATACTATGAGAATATATTGGGAACATTAATTTTTCCTATTTTTATCACCTGTTTTGAAGTGGATTCTGCCTGTAACATATAACTATGAGTCGTAGTTACACTAAGCAATTTCTATCAGTGAAGACTACTAATGAACTTTCCTTAGTACAATATACATACGAGTTTCCTTGTTCTTTCTATTACTCTTTTCACAAATTCATCATGGATGGAAGATTCTACAAAGAGCCGGCCAGCTGCAATGCAGTTCTCTCCTTTGTTGAAGAACACACCGTTCTTGCCCTGCAATAAATATTCATGCAATGTTGTGTTGTTTGGCATGAGGTTACACTTTACATCTTCACTTTCTTATCATGCCACAGTGTCTCTGTCCTTATAAATTTCAAAATGTTTTCCCATAACATCCAGTCACCAAGCCTTACTTGTAGACACATTGAAAAGTCAAACACCCATTCAGTCACATTTCATTGCCATTTACAGGCAGATCCAAGGTCATTTATAAGTTCATAATGTTGTGCAGTTTACACTTTAATCTTCTCATTAATACAAATATCCCAGTATGATGAACTTTGCATGCCAAGCAGAGAGAAATTGCACAAATTTTATTCTTTCGGCAATAAAAGTACAAAATAAGCTGTTTTGTCTACATTTATTATTCTGATAAAAATATGACTTTCAAAAAGTATATTAAATCTACACATTTTGTCATTCTTTATACTCTTTGTATCCAATATATATGAATGTATATATCCCTTATTATGCAATGTCAAGTATTTGTTATTCAAATTACAAGGCAACAAATGTGGTGCCTAATCAGAAAGACCAACTCTTCCTGTCATTGAAGAGGAGACCCCATTTCCCAATACAGAAACAGTCTTGAAGTGAACTAAAATTCTGTCATGGGTCCCAATGGGGCCTGAAACCAGGAACGCCTGTGCTGGCAAGGGTCAGCAGCAAATTACTGTACCGGCACATAGAGTATTAATTTTATATAGCCCTTGAGCTGAAATGGGAGAAGAAAGAACCCTTTGATGCTCATGGTGTGCAAAGCGACATATTCCAATTTACACATTATAAAAAATTATATAAAATGTTCCTGTAATTCTCGTGAAATATACTTCCATTTCAATTCAAATGTGCTATACATCATCCTTTCATGTGATTCTCAAGAAGTTCAGTTACAAAATCTAATACTTCACAGGATAAAATTGACACAAAAATAAACTTACCATTCTAACAGCTCTATCTAGATCACAATCATCAAATATTATGAGTGGGGACTTCCCACCTAGTTCCAGAGAAACCTTCTTGAGATTTGAGTCTGCACAACTCCTCATGATCACTTGTCCCACACCAGTGCTGCCAGTAAAACCAAGCTTTCGGATATCAGGATGACTTGCTATGGCACTGCCAGTTTCTGAACCTGGAATATGAGAAAAGGAAACCTTTCTTTATGTCACTCTATTTTCGTGTATCTACAAATTTTCAAGAGTGCTACATTTGTATATCTCTGTGTGTGCATGTGCTCCTCCATTCTTGATTCTTTTAATGATGTTGAATAAACTACACTGATCATAGAGAACCACATGAGAAGTGGCTTTTCCATTGAAGGATCGACAAGAGTCACAGTCCTTGAACAGGTGCTTATAGTCACAGTATGGCTCTACAATATAGAGTGTCCGGATGAAAGGTATCCAAAATAAAATAATTATATCTCAGAAAGCATTTATTGTACACATTCATGGGTTACACCATTGCAAAGTGAAATTATTAAAGTTTTTTCTTATAATGTAACATTCTCAATAAATTTCAATGTGGGCTCCCTTGGTTGCACAACAAATATCCAGACGATATTCAACCTCGTTCCACATTACGGGAAGCATGTTTGGTGTTACCATAGCCACAGAATCCCTTATGTGGGCTTTCAAGTGTTGAAGGTCTTTTAATCTTAACCTGGTAGATAATGTTCTTCACATCACCCCACAAGAAAAATATCCACTGGTGTTGAATCTGGCGACCTAGAAGGCGAAGCAATTGGTTCACCTCTGCCGATCCATCTCCTGGCCATCTCTCTGTCCAGGTGATTCCTAACATGTGACAGAAATGTGGTGGCATTCGAGCATAAGTCAGGCATGAAAAGTGAAACTTTGAGAGCTTTCTTTTCCAATTACATAAACCAGATACATGTATGACAATTAGTTTCAGAGTTATACATTTTTTGTTTTGGATACCTTTCATCTGGACACCCAGTATATGCATCCATAGCTGTAATTGCCTGTGTTGATCCTTGTTTGTTTGTGTGTGTGTGCAAGTGTGTGTGTGTGTGTGTGTGTAAAGTTAACTTCGTGAAATTATCTTTAATTTGAATTGATTGGTGCTTAAAGCTGATTTTCGAAAATGCCACCGCTGGCCACAACACAGGCTGCTGCTCGGTTGTGAACCACGCCAGACATACCAGCCCACCCTGCCTTGGGTACCTCTCAAGTGTCGAGATAACGAGAACGCTCTGTCTGTAGCTGACTAAAAATAGCAACCCGCCAGCTGACAGAGGTGGTTCATACGAGGGCGTGTACGGGAATGAAGAAACGGTCATAATTCCGTAACCATCCAAAATCGGACACATGTTTATATGAACTTTTTTGATCACAAAGACCTAGGAAACCACCTCCTGCAGTTATTCCCTAAAGTCGTGAAACACCCTGTATGTACTTTATATCTGTGTAGAGGAAATGAAATCTATCACTAATCTTGAAAAAACCTTTGGCTCACTTTGCATATAACTGTCATATTTGAGCTACAGAATTTCCCTTCCTTATCTTGTAATAGCAATAATGATAAAAATACTTGCTTGAATTGTGCAACCAGATCCCTGAAATTAATAAAACAACATTTTTTACACTGAGTGCAGTCAACTGCCTGTTCACCTAACAAGCTTCTGCTGAGGACTCAAATTGGTTTGCAGAGAGGACTGAACACAGACATCACTGGCGAAAGCTGATGAGTTTATGCATTCATGGAATGATGGTGGCAATGGAAAACCAGTGCTATTGAAGAAACCTAATCATGTGTCACTCGTTCTGTCACAAATATAAATGAACTCACCTGGAATTGATTTCAGATCTCTAAGCAATGAGGCAGTGTCTAACTACTTAGTTTGGCAGGGTTTTATTTACCTTCCTAACGATTTTATTAGCTTCTCCAGCTTTCATCAGTAATTGTTTTGTTATTACAGTATAAATATGCCATAACTGCTTCATCATCAGCAATATTTGCAGCACAATACCACACACAGTAAGTCTGTAAATTATACTACAAAGGAACCCTGTATTATTATTTTCCATGGAAAACTTGCAACTACTAATGCATTTATTTGTAAAATTAATCCGTAACATTATTATAAATTTGTTCTGAAATTTAGCATACCTGATCCTGGCAAGATATTGATGACACCAGGTGGGAATCCAGCTTTTACAGAGAGTTCAGCAAATTTCAGGGCTGTTAGTGGTGAAACTTGTGCTGGCTTCATAACCACAGTATTACCAGCAGCTAGACAAGGTGCCATTTTCCAAGACAGCATCATCAAAGGATAATTCCATGGAATCACTAGACCACATACGCTTAAAGAAGAATGGTCCATTGAACTTATATTTATTTGAAAATGTCAAAATAAAAGATTAAAAATTCTGTAATAATTTTTAAATATATTCTTCTATTCTAATCTTATACTCAACAACTATCTTTATTAAACCACGATTCTCTTAAAATATTAAATTTCCAGGAAGCAAGCTTAAGTACAGTACAATTTATGTACTTCTTGTACATATAGACAGGCTACAAAGTAAGAGGGCTACTCAGAAAGTAACCTCTGGTGAGCTGTTAACAAAATAAGCAATTAAAAAAAGTGTAGTATATTATGCTCAAAGTGTATGTATGAGTATATACTTAATCTGTTTCTCAAAGTAGTTGCCTCTGGAATTGAAGCACTTGACATATTGGAAATAAGTTCCTGTATGCCTGTGTCAAAGAAGTGCACGCGACTGTATGCGGAAGCATGTTATCATGGAGGAGCACTATGAGTACAGTGGATGTAAGCATTCCATATATTTTGTTCAGAATGGCATTATGTAGTTTTTTCAGTGTTTTACAATACACTTCTGATGTCACTGTGGCCCTTTGTTGCATGAATTTAACCATCAGCACGCCTTTCCTGTTTTCTGGCAAGCAGACATCTGCTTAAATTTTTTCAGCTTGTTCGATGAATGAACGTGCATGTCCTGCTTTGACTGCTATTTGGTTTCAGCATTCACAAATGAAACCCAGGTTTCATCACCTGTTGCGATGTGATTGAAAAATTCATCATCATCTTTGTGGTATTGCTCTAAAAATTCAAAGCCAAAGCCATTTTCTGCGTTTTTTGTGCACCTGTGAACATTTTTGGAACCAATCTTGCACAAAACTTGTGACAGCCTAGCCTAGCATAACCAAACTGAGATAATCTAGTAAAGAGCAGTGCTTGAAGTTAGTGGAAATTCACATGAAACTTCTGAAATTGTTGAGCGCCATCCTTCACATATCTTTTGATCAACACATTGAACAAGCTCACTCAATCACTACAGATGGCCAACCACTTCACTCTTCGCCAATCTTCAAATATTCTACATCATTGTACTGCATTTCCTTTACTCATTAAATGTTGGACATAAACCGCGCATAATTCATGATGGATTATCACAGAATTCATGGTTTATCATGAAGAAATTGGGAAACAACAGCAACAGTTTTGCAACTGGCAGGATTATCAGTCACAGGACACATCACAACTCATTCTGAAGACACAAGAACCAATACTAGGTGACTAGCTGAGTGAAGTTTTACAAGACATGAGTGAGCTCTCCCTGCTTCTACATTATTTGCCCAAAATAAAGGGAGGTTACCTTCTGAATAGCCCTTATATGTTGGTGGTAGTACATCCAGTAACTATTTCTTATGATAGAGGGATTTCCTTCCAAACAGAAAAAAAGATGCTTTACAATGAAATAATTTACATTCAAGGTTCTTATGTTTGAGGGTAAAGTTGAGGGTTGGGGTGGTGTCGGAGAGGGCTTAAAATGTTAAAATGTGCAAATTATTAAAATCTTAAATGGAGAAAATTCAACATTTGTTTCACTAACTTGTGATTATTGAAACTAAACATCCAGTGGGGCTTGAATTGTATTACTGCAGTCTCTGCAAATTCATATCTTGACACAGGAAAATCATCATGAAGGTCTTTGAAGCAGCAAATGTGAAATCAGTGACTATTGACAAGAAATAAGTTTAAATATAAATGTTATTGAGAATGCATAATACTTTTTAAGAATTGTGAAATACATCCAACAACCTGTTGACAAATGAAGCGTTAGTTTTTAAACATGGCAAGAAGGAGCTGTAAGAAAATACAGTGTGTGTCAATGAATCGGGCTATTTTAAAAACGTTATGAACTATTGAATTTATTTGGTTTTAACACACATGAATACAGTATAAACATAAAGGCATTTGATTTCTCTCAATTAATTCACTGAAAACAGAAGTCTATTTGCCAAAAATAACACCCGACAGATGACCACCATTCCGCTGTAGGCACTTGGTAAGTCTCTTCCTAAAGTCACTCATTACTCTTTGCTGCATCTGTAAGGGAATTTGTTCAACTTCTTCCCGAATTCGACGTTTAACTCCTGAACTGTGTGGGGTGCTGGAGATTTGAAATCTTGGAATTTCAGATACCCCCAGGGGAAAAAATCGTATGTGGAAAGATCAGGTGACCTGGCTGGCCATATGATGTCCCCATACCTGGAGATAACATGGTTAGGAAAGAAGTTATTCAAAACTGTCATGGAAGCTCGTGTGGTGTGGCACGTAGCACCATCTTGCTGGGAAAAAACGTTTCTTCCTTAACTGGAAGATGAGAAAGTGCAGGAGCCAAGAAGCTCTCCAACATGTTAACATAACGTGGTCCAGTTACAGTTACAGCCCTTTCCCACTCATCTTCAAACAAGTACGGGCCAATAATTCCAAATGAAGATATCGTGCACCATACAGTGACTTTGAAACTGTGAAGTGGTCTCTCATAAATTTCTTTTGGTTTTGTGGCTGACCCATAGCAGAAATTTTGTTTGTTAACAAACCCCGACAAATGGAAATGAGCTTCATCACTCATCAGTCAGTTGTTAACGACTTCTTGGTTTTGATTAATTAATTGCAAAAATGTCGGGCAGAAATCAACTCTGTTTTCACAGTCGTGTTTGTGTGGTGCACGAGTAGTTTAAATTTTATAAGGGTAGAACTGGAGGTCTTTGCAAAATCCGTTGAACACTGGCTTCGGACAGCCCAAGTGATGTAACTTGGTGAAGCGCAGACCAACGTGGACTTCGTTCAATGGCTCCTCTCACTGCTGCTACATTCTCAGGTGTACGTGCTATTTTTACACTATCACCTTTCTTCTTTAGTGTAGAACCAGTAGCCTCAAAGTTTTGGACACAGGTCTTGATGGCATGGGCAGATGGAACAGCATGATTGCGATGGATTTTAAACTCTCTTCGAAATTCACGCTGAGCGATCATGAAACTGTCACCGTTTTTGTAAAATGCTTTCACAGGAAAAGCATTTTCCACTCCAATCCACGGCTCCATTGCAACCAAAACGCTTTTAAGTAGGCTGCTGGGTGGCAGTAGTGGCATCCTCCCCGCTCCAATGAATCCAGGAGAAACATCGCTGCCAAAGTGCCCGATTCATTGACACACTCTGTATTATGAAATAATAAATGAGAAAGAAAACCAAAGGGACAATATGCAATACTTGAAGAATTCAGAGGGAAAGATTGAATATTGAAGGCTCATCCTGGAATTGTTTGATAGTATTTATGAGCCATTAAGGAACGATTCTGTAAAAGTATTGACTTCTTCCAAAGATATTACAGAAAATCGGTCTGAGGTACTTGTTTAGACTTTGTAAAATGAGTTATCAGACAGATGTGAATGGATATATTTAGATTCATTTAATAATTATATTTTTGCTACTGTTTTCAGTATTCATTTGCTGACATCAATACCACAGACTTGCATGTGAACTATATCATTTTATATTATGACTTCAAGTAACATGGAAACCAATAAAGTACAAAATAATTCTTTCATACACACCCTACTGGCTCCTTCTTTGTGAATGTCAGGTTCCTATTTGGTCTTGCATGGTTGATAGGAATGGTGGACCCATGGATTTTATCACACCATCCAGCAAAATATCTCCATGTCTCTATTGACATTCCAATATGAGTTTTTAGTGCCAAAGTATAGACTGCCCCAGAATCAATTGATTCAATTGTTGCTAATTCCTCCTTATGTTCTTCCAGCAAATCTGCCAATCTGAAACGTAGAAAGTATCATCGTGACAATAAGAAGATTATCCCTTGCTTACACAATTGACATGGAACCAGTACATAACTGTTACCTGTACATTATCAGTCCCCTGTCTCGGGCATTCATTTTACTCCATTCTCCATTTTCAAATGCCATTTTGGCTGCCTGAACAGCCTTGTGAACATCAGCTGCTGATGCTTGTTGTACCTGGTAAATATACCAGAGTAAGGTAATCAAAGTAGAACTTGACAATTTATAAATTTTATAAATCTCATAAATGGCAACATTCACAATGTAAGACACAATCACTAGAAGTTCAGAACTTCTTTAGGTAACCATAGCATTATGTAGCATTACCTAGAAGCAACACACCTGAATTGTCATTATGAATACAGAGAGAAAATGAATGTAGCTCATTTCAATTTGAATGTTCCGTAAATTCAAGTACAGGTTCACACCATAGGATAATGAACAATTCAAGTACAAATACTTAATACTTGTACAATATCGGTTGTGCTTGATAAGTTAATAAGATCATAATACAGTATTAATATTACCATGCTAACTGGATACATACAGCACAGTCTGCCAATAAGCAAAATGATTCAGTAACCTGCTTCAGAAAATATTTTAGCTTAGAATTTATGGTAGTTACTGTTTGTTTACACTGATTTATTTGTCTATGGAGTAGAAGGTGTAAGTAAATAACGTTTCAAGGCTGTTTTAAATGGCCGTTGCTGCTCTGCATTTAAATGTCAGTTCGTCTTAGAAAGCTTACATTGCTGTATCTAATACAATTTTTATGGTAAATGAATGGAATTAACGTTGTTTTTATCAGCAAAGAACATAGTGCTGCATAGCATAACGAAAGATTTAAAAGTATGTAGACAGAATGTTATAAACTACTTTTAATTTTTTTCTTGTAATTATGATAATTTTCCTGGGGAGTAAAGCGTGGCCGGTGCATAAGGCTGACAACCTTACCGCCATCTTTGAGTTGATTGTCTAGATAATGTGGGATCCTCAACGTCTCACAACTCTATGGGCCTTCATGGTCTGTTACAGGAATAGCTTGACTTTTTTTCTTTTACTTCATTTTGATATGTACTGTAAAAATAGTTTCCCACTTTTTCACATAGTAGTTCTGCATTATAAAATCAATCCTGCTTGTAACACTTGAAAATTTTCGCATTCTCTGGTGCCATAAAGTACTTGGAGGCAATAAAGTCATTTGCTTCTCTGCTGGCAAGTTTCAAGTCTTTGTTACACCCTTCAGATATCCCAGTCTTCTGACTAAAGGGCAGAAATGTGAAAATATGTCCTTTCAAGACAGGCTGGAGGGAATATTCATTGTTCCCTAATTCAGTGCCAAGCCCTGCCATTGCAGCTGCAAGAGAATATTGCCCTTTGTATGGTTGCGAACAAATGCTTGTTTCACAGCTGTGATACAGAGTGCATTCAGTTTTCTGTGAGGTCATAGTGAATTTGAATATTGTAGTTTCATTTTATCATACAATGGCATTGAAACCTTGTTTGGAAGATGATGAAATTGAAAGGCAGTTGATATGCGTAATATGTTATGTGGGACTGTGCTTTTCTGGTACTTCAAGGAGTACTACACAAAGGCGAGATTCAGTTACATGAGGGGGGGTTGAAGCCTGTATATACATTGAGCAGATTGCAAATACAAAGTATGTAGATTGAATTTTACTATATTTAAAAATAAATATTTAGGATTGTGTGCACGCTTCCACTAGCTGAGTTTAAATGCCCAGCTGCCCAAATCAGGGTACTTCGGCCACGATGACCATACTGTAACGATCGATGAACTTCAGACATTAAAGGTTAAATTGCTTAATATTACAAGATGCTCTTTTGAGATTTTGAGGGAGGCTATTGAACACTTTCATGATGAAGGAGTGAACTCCTTTTTGATATAGAGATAGGTTTGATGAATGTTAGTGAAAATTTAGCTTTTGCTTGTATTTATGTTATGGATGTCAGAATTTAAATTGTAAATGGTTTTGTTGTCTACCACAGATAACAGGAATGAGAGTATGTGTTGTGAGTAAGATGGTAATATTTTTAATATTTTAAATAAATCTTTGCAAGAATCTCTGTTTTTGTTTCCTGTGATATTTCTAATTGACCTCTTTTGTGTTTTGAAGATTTTCCTGCCATCTGTAGAGTTTCTCCAGAAAATTATTCCATATGATATAGCAGAGTGTGAGCAGGCATAGTAAACCTTTTCAGTACTTCCTGAGACATATAGGGATTAACAGATCTGAGTGCATATCTGTTGAGAATCTAGTAATGTAAAAATATTCATGTAGGTAATAGTGATCTATATTCATTTGGTTTTGTTTTGTGTTATAATAAAAAGTTTCTTCTCATCCAAAATGGCTGTTAAGTGATATATAAGCATGACACAAAAAAATCAACAGGTTAAAAGACAGAAGAAGAATAGTGAGAAAAATGACAACCACAGAGACAAAAGAGGTAACTCATCTGCCAAAACTGAAGGACGCTGACTCATTTTCATTGTGGGATTTTGAAATCAAGATTCTGATGCATGCAAAAGAACCGATAAACATCGTTGTTGGCAGCGACCTGTTAAGTGACCCAAGGAAGAGACGAAGAAAATATAAGGAAATGGAAGATGCGAGATGCAAAGTGCCATTACTACGTAGTGAGAACGATAGAGAAACACGTGAAGACCCACATTGTGACATGCACAACTGCGAAAGAAATGTACGACACCTTGAAGCAAATTTATTAGTGAGGCACCTCTCAACAGAAGTGCCTTCTGCTACAAGACTTCTACAACTTCAAGTATGACGAAACTAAGGAAATGATGACGAATATAAGTCATGTGCAGAACATTGCCTTCAAGTTTCATCAGCTGAACCAAAACGTTGATGAAAACGTGATCATGACAAAAATAACAACGATTCTACCAGAAGACTACAAACACTTCAGGACCACCTGGGACTCAACGGCGACCGTGGACAGAACTCTTGACAACCTGGCGGCCAGATGGATGTTGGAAGAAGTGAAGTGCAAGATGACGACTAAAGAAGAGGAAAGCATAGCTTTTAAGACAGTAACTAAAACCAAAAGTAAAACCCCTTTCAAGTGTTTCAATTGTAATAAAATAGGTCATGACCAGATCAACTGCCCCAACAAATGTAAAAGAAATTGCTCTATCTGTAAAAGGAATAATCACTCTGAAAGGGATTGTTATTTTAAAGATAGGAATAAAAGAAGCAAGGTCAATTTTCTAGCTGAAGCAGCAGAAACCCACATGACTGATGCAAGTGAAAAAGACAAAATGTATGTAGTGGATAGAGGTAGCACATGTCATATGACAAAAGTGAAGACTTATTTTATACATATTAAGCAGTATACTCAATGTATAAAGGTAGCAAAGAAAAATCGAAGTATGACTGCAAAAGAAATAGGCAATTTGGAATTTAAAGAGTGTAGTTTTGAAAACGTTTCATATGTTCCAGAACTCAGCAAAAACCTGCTGTCAGTGCACTGTATTACAGAAAATGATGGAGAAGTGTTGTTTACAAAAGAGAAAGTCCAGATACTCAAGGACAAAAATGTTATAATCGGAGGAAAAAAGGATGAAAATGGGTTGTTTGTAATTAACTTTAGTGTGAGGAATGAAGCCATGATGACTCAGCAAGATACAAGTGTGGAGTGGCATAGACAGCTAGGTCACATAAGTTATGCGAATCTTAGGAAACTACAAGAGATATGCCAAGGGATACCAGAAAGTGTGAGCAAGTGTAAAAATTTTGATACATGTTCAGTTTGTATGCAGGCCAAACAAGTGAGACTCCCATTTGATACAGAAAGAAGCAGGGCTGGAAAGCCATTAGAGATAATTCATAGTGATGTGTGTGGACCAATTGATCCCACCACTTATGACAATAAGAAATATTTCCTTATGTGTGTGGATGATTATATGCATTTTTGTAAGATATACCTGTTAGAAAATAAGAGTGAAGTGTGTACCTCTTTGAAGGAATATGTAAATGAAGCTGAGTGTCACTTCAATACAAGAGTGAGAAGAATAAGATGCGACAATGTAGGGGAATATAAGAACAACGCCTTGAGAGAATGGTATAAGAACAAGGGGATTGTAATGGAATTTACTACACCATATTCATCATAGCTAAACGGCACTGCCGAAAGGATGAACCGTACCATTGTCAAAAAGGCAAGAGCATTGATTTTTTACTCGGGTTTAAGTTAGAGAATGTGGGGTGAAGCTGTACTCACTTCTGCATATCTGTTAAACAGAAATCCAACAGTGACAGTGAATGGAACGCCAGCGGAAAAGTGGTATGGTAAAAGACCAGATCTGGCTGGATTGAAGATTTTTGGTTCAAAAGTGTACACTAAAATTCTTGGACCATTGAAAAAGTTGGACAGTCATAGCAAGAAAGGAATATTCGTTGAATACAACACAAATGGCTACAAGATATGGGATCCAAATACTGAAAGGACCTATGTCTCCAGAGATGTGACATTCACAAGTAAACCTGTGACAACAAATAAACAAAAGAAAATGGAAAGAGTGACGGATCCAGAAGACAAGCCAAATACTCCAGATCAGGAAGATAGCGAAATGGAGCAAGAACCCTAAGCTGACAACAATGAAGAAGAACCAATAGATACTGAAGAAAATGAAAATGCTGACCACAAGGATGATGGAAGGAAAAACAATGGACAAAACGAACATGGATATGCATTGAGACCAAGAAGAAAATTCGAATGCACCCAAAGTACTGAGACTATCACACGGAGAGTCAAAAGGAGGGTATGCTCGCCTATACATATGATGAGTGCATGGAGAGCGAAGACAGCGAGAAGTGGAAGAAAGCCATTAAAGAGGAAAAGGATTTGCTCTACCGAAGCAAAACTTGGATATATGTAAAGAGAGAGAAAGCAATGGGCAAGAAAATTCTGACCAGTAAATGTGTTTCCAAAATAAAGGATGATGGAGAGGATGTCAACAAAAAGAAGGGGAAGTAGATTTGAAGGATACCTTTAGCCCAGTTGTTGACATGAATTCTCTTAGAGTACTGTTTGCCATAGCAACACATAAGAATATGAACATGCTAACCTTTGATGTGAAGACTGCCTTCCTGTATGGAGACCTTGAGGAGGAAAACTACATGGAGATACCAGAAGGATACAAGAACACTGGCAAGACATGTCTCCTGTAAAAGGCATTATATGGTCTAAGACAAGCACCATCGCAATGGAACAAGAAGTTGACAACCTTTCTAAAGGAAGAAGGTCTAAACCAACTAAAATCTGTCCAATGCATTTTTAAGATGCCAATAGTTTGTTCACAGCCATTCATGTGGATGATGGGATAATCATGGGAGAGGATGAAAGACAAATAGAGAAAATTTTGCTGAAACTGGAAAATCAATTCCAGATAACAAAAACCACAAATCCGAAAGTTTATTTAGGAATACAAATTGAGAGGCAACCAGGTAGGATTCATATCTCTCAAACCAACTATGCAAGCCAAATGTTGGAAAAATACAACATGCAAGAAAGTCAAGAAATGAAAACACCCATGGCCACAACCCCACCAACAAATGACAAAGGAGATAATGACACAAGATTTCCTTACAGAGAAGCTGTAGGAAGCGTGCTATGACATATGACTTCTAAAACCAGACCCAGTATGGCATTCACTGTAAATGTGGAAAGTAGAAACTTGGAAGATCCTGACAAAATAGCTGTTCAGAATGTGAAAAGGACCCTTAGGTATGTGAAAGGTACACGAGATTCAGGAATAAAATATACCTCATCTGACTCTGAAACTGTGAAACTGGAAGCATTTAGTGATGCTGATTATGCAGGGGATGTAAAGGATAGGAAGAGTGTAACGGGATATGTAATTATGATGTCAGGGGGCCCAATATCATGGTGCTCTAGGAAACAGAGTATTGTTGCATTATCAACCACTGAGGCCGAATATATTTCAGCAGCTGAGTGCTGTAAAGAACTGAAATATCTAAAGATGTTGATAGAGGAGTTGAGAGGAAAAAGGGAGGAAGCTGAACTGTGTACCGACAATAAGAGTGCAATCAAGCTAATAGAATCTGTACAAGTAATGGGTAGGAGTAAGCACATGGACGTTAGGTATCACTACATAAGCGAACAATTGAAAGAGAAACTGTTCTCAATCAAATACTGTAACACTGAAACTCAGGTGGCAGACATTTTAACAAAACCGCTATTACCACAGAAATTTACCAAGTTCAGAAACATTATACTTAAGAAGAAATAAGTCTGATTTTGATAAGACTAAGAAAATTTTAATTACATTTACTAATTTTGTAATCTGATGACAAAATTACTGAGTGTTATTCAATTTAACTTTGTAAAACAGGTAATATTGTTGACAACATTTTGAAATTAAGGAGGAAAATGAGAAATGTGTTTGTAACATTTTGAAATTAAGGAGGATGTTGAGAATCTAGTAATGTAAAAATGTTCATGTTGGTATTCATTTGTTTTTGTTTTATATTATAGTAAAAAGTTTCTTCTCATCCAATATGGCTGTTAAGTGATGTGTAAGCACGACACAAAGAAAATCAACAATATCAAGCTGCACTTCATGTGTGTAGTAACTGCTCAATAAGTAATTTCCAAGGCAGTGTACTGACTATAAGTAATCCAAGAAATTTTGTATCGTGTACTTCAAAAATTGTTTTGTTAGGTTATGTTCCAGGTTAATTGGGAGTACCTTTTTAGTTACAAATTGTGTGAGATCGATTTTCGAAAAATTTAATGATAGACTATTGACATTAAACCGTTTATTTAAGTATTCGAATGTGGTCATTATGTCACTTACAAAATCTGTGAGGTTGGAGTTGATAACTATTATAGTTCTATTGTCTACAAAGAGAATTATTTTAGATTTATTCTTAACAAAGTTTTGGAAGTCATTTATATAGAGAAGAAAGAGCAAAGGACCTAGTATGGATTCTTGTGAGACGCTATGTCTTAATTCACCCCATTTCAAAGCTATCTGATGACTAAATTTTATGTTTTTTATTTCCACCTTTTGATATCTATCTACAAGTAAAGTAAAGCTATCCTTGTAACAGGCTGTGAAGGCCCATAGGGTTGTGAAACGTTGAGGGTCCCACATTATCTAAGACAATCGGCTCAAAGATGGCAGTAAGGTTGTAAGCTTTACGCGCCGGCCACCATTTACAGCCCAGGAAGATTCCTGGTACTTTTTTATTTGTTTCATTCTGGTCCGTCACAATAACAATTACAAATTATAAATCACTCCGTCCAATGTGACCTGTAAGTTTTTTACTACATAAAAACTTAACACCCTTACATGTTTCGGTCTCTGTGGACCATCTTCAGAGGGCAAACATCACTACAAATAGGAAACCACTATCACATAATTTGTTTACACGCAAAGTATGTACACTTATATGTTACAACACACAGTACACAGAATAGAACGTTTCACAAACACAGCAGTTTCCCGGGAATGTAAGTTTTAAAAATGTATAAGATNTAATTGACAATCTAAAATCTTTTAATTAGCATCAAGGAATCTTATACATTTTTAAAACTTACATTCCCGGGAAACTGCTGTGTTTGTGAAACGTTCTATTCTGTGTACTGTGTGTTGTAACATATAAGTGTACATACTTTGCGTGTAAACAAATTATGTGATAGTGGTTTCCTATTTGTAGTGATGTTCACCCTCTGAAGATGGTCCACAGAGACCGAAACATGTAAGGGTGTTAAGTTTTTATGTAATAAAAAACTTACAGGTCACATTGGACGGAGTGATTTATAATTTGTGCCTGGTACTCATATCTGTTAGAGGTTGAGTCGACTCCAAGGCCATAGTGCGGCTGGAAGGATTAGGTCAATTGAAAAATCCAATGACCTCAACGTGAATTTGACCCGTGACCTTCCGGCTTGTAGCAAAGTGCCTCAACCAAGTACGCTACCCTGTGCCCCCATCTATCCACAAGGTATAATTTAATTCAATAATTAGCTGTACCAGTTACTTCACACCGATTTTATTTTTGAGCAGTAAAGTGCCTTGATTAACGCAGTCGAATGTTTTAGCTAGATCACAGAAGATCCTGCCTACTAGTAATTTTTCATCAAGCGCACCTATGACATTATTACTTAGTCCATAAGTTGTTTTTTCTGTTGTTGGATTTTTCCTGAATCGAAATTGTTCTTTCGCTAGTATGTTGTTATTAATTATGTGTTCAAACATAGTCTGTTATATATTATGTTTTCAAAGATTTTTGATAAAGAGGTCAATATGCATATTGATCTCTAGTTGGAAATATCCGTTCTATCACCTTTCTTAAATAATGGTTTCACTGTTCAATATTTTAGGCAGATTCTGAAGGGTTCTGACGAAGGTGGATGACATACAGAATTACTGGGTTTCTGGACTTTGTCCATCGTCAAGAATTCTAGGCAATAGAGAACCCTCTAGGTAATAGAGGAATCCGTTTCCATTGAAGTATACCGTCTGTTGTAACTATGGAAACTCCACTGTTAGATTGCTAGCATTTGGACAGCAATGGATGCGTTTGATTTTAGCGTTGCAGCGGGAACGTCGCACGTTGCCCAGGAAATCAACCATGATCTCAACCATTCCGGGTTTTTGGCGACACGCCACATTGCTCCCTCCAAAAGGTCGTTCTTCCCGAACAGGCTAACACTACTGCCCTTTCGTTCATCCGTCCTCTTCTTCAAGGGTGGTTGTCCCGAGTAGCTTCATGGTAAACTTCCAGTCACTTCAGATCTCCTCATCGTTCAGAGTGTTTCTCGTTCTCTCTATCTTTCTCTCTCCCTCTCTGTCACTCTAGCTGGGGAGGCTGGTGCTCCTATATTTCCGGCTCCTGCTCTGGTATCAGTCTCTTTTTCCGTTTTGGAGGGGGTTGACCCCTCCACAAGGTCCAGTCCATGATTCTCCGCATCCTGCTGGAAGCGTTGGGCCCCACCTTCCAATGTCGATCACAGTTTCCCTCTTCTTTCTCACGTAGAGCAGCCGCTTGCCACCTACATCCTTTGTTCCTCCTTTTCCTTCATGGTGCGTCCGGAAATTCTTCCTGAACGCCCCTACTATCTGGGTTGCTTGCTCAACCATGGCCCCGGTGCGGTTTCTCCCAACGAAGTTTTCCTTATGTCGTACCACTTTTGCACGGCCAGTCGTCCCTTTGCCGGCGACGGCCAATTTCTTTTGTGACCCACACTTTCCCATGTCGCCTCCATGTGGCAGACGGCCAACTTCTATTGGCACCCATCCTGTTTCTGTGCCCGTTCCTTAATCTTTCGGCGGTTTCGGTCCCTACACATCTTCTTCGTTTTTCCAACCAGCATTATTTAGGCGTCTTTTTTAGGAACATCTCCTTGTTGTGCCACCTTAGGTGTCCTGTCCAGTGAGGCCAGCTGTTTTTTTTCCGGACATGCCTCCTTCGTTTCTAGGCAGGCTATTGTCTCTTCTCGGGTATCCTTTGCCTCAAGCCGCACAGAGCGAATTTCTTCACACCAGGCTTTCCATTCATCTAGGTCAGCATTCTTATCGACGTCCGCCTTTGTCAGGTTGGCACCCATCCTGGCCAACAGGCGCTGCATTACTTGTTCCAGATCCATGATATGGCGTCTTCACTTTGATCTGTGTGGTGTTGTGCTTGTTCTCTTGGTGCAATATATTTGTTTCAGAACCCAATCCATCCCATTTCTGACACCAGTTGTCGCGTGTTGCCTTTGTAACGCAAAATTTCACGTGGGTCTCAGATTTGGCGAATATGTTTATTGGCAAATTTCTTCTACACTTACATGTACAATTATTAACAATTTCAGTATCAATTACTGTTTCTACTATAGTCTAAGCCAAACTGAAGACTGACTACTCTTCTAAGGTCAAATACAAACTGAACTCATTTTTTGTTGAAGCTGGATTCTTATAAACTGCACTCAGACTCAATAGGAGACACCATGTAGAATGGTTCATTCCGCCCGCTGCTATTGAAACGCCGCTTCAACAATTCGTGTGTAACGGTGGAAACTCCACTGTTAGGAATTGCTAGTGTTCTGATTCCTAGCGTAGGAAATCAACTCTGATTTGTTCAACCATTCCAGCTTTCTGGCTGCAGGCCACATTGCTCCCTTCTTAAGGTTGTTCATCCCGAACAGCCTGACGGTGTTTCCCCCTCATATTCCGAGATCTACATCCGGCGCCCTCCTTCAAGGGTGCTCGTCTCGAGCAGCTCCTTGGTAGGGAGCGAGCCAGTCCAAGTGTACTACCAACATTGTTGACCTAGGATTGTTTTGGATTATAAAATTTTGGAGATATGAAGTTAATTCCTTATATGGATTAGATAATTTGAATCTACGTTGTTTTGGTCTCTCATTTTGTGGATGTCCTCCCAGCATTGTGTTGTGTTGAATCTAGAAGGAGCATTATACATATACTACACATTTTCTCTGGGGGTGGGTCATTTGGTATAAATGGCTATGGAATATAATTATGCTTACTTATGTACGTATTATGGATTTGGGGGCTGTTTCAGATGTTAATTTGTATGCTAAATATCGTCTTAGATATGAGTTGTAATATATTGTCTGTAAAGAGTTAATGAATTGCGCTAACAGATTTGATGTTGAATGGTATTTGTAATATGTACATATTATTACTTGTACAAGTAAGTATCTCAGTATGTAGGTGTGTTCTGCATGTGTCTTGGCTTGTTTCAGCATGAACTGACTGATATTTGAATACCTGTTGGTTGTGTGAGAGTTAGTGGGGTGGGCGGGTTACATGTTGGGGGGTTGTGGTGGGAATGGGTTTTTGTATAGGGAGGGCGTTTTGTGAATGTATATTATATTGGCCCCCTTGTTGGTGTCTCCACCTTATCGTGGTGAGGGGGTTTGAGTATGCCAAGGACCCTGAGAGCTATACCAGCGGTAGCGTAACTACTGGCAGGGCCTCCCTTGCTGGACAGGTCAGAGGGTAGGCATCAGACGAAGAGAGACACCAAAAAATTTGCCTGAAGCAGCGTCATCAGCAGCGACTTGAAGCACAGAGCAAATGATGCTCGAGATGGTTCAAGTTCATATAGCAACAGGCGTGACCAGAGTGGTTTGAACGGCTGTTGTACTGCAATGTGGAAAGCAAACAGAAAAAACTACCATATTATCACTTTTCCTGGATAGTCTCTTTCCAAAAACAGAGATACCAAATGTGGTGTTGGAGAAGGATGGAGACGATCAGTAGGACCGATTATGGGAGAAATGAAGAAGTGTAATTTAGAGTTAGTGAGTAGAGGAATATCCTACACGAAATAAGAGAAAGATAGAGGGGCAGATAGAAGTGACCAGAAGACGAGGAAGAAGATATAAGAAGATGCTGGATGACTTTGGGGATAGAAGAGGATATTCTTATTTGAAGGAGAAAGCTCTAGATCGCATTAAGTGCAGGAACTGTTTTGGAAGAGACCGTGGACCTGTCGTCTGACATATTACTAATGAATGAATTAATTAATTATATTGAGGATTATTTATTAATAAGTCAAATATAGGGTCGTGTAAGTCTGGGAAGGTATCATTCATTTGCAGTTCCCTATTACTCATCTTATATTATGTGGAAACCTTCCAGAGTAGCAAATAAAAATTTGTAATATCTCCAATGTGTGTTCGATTGTGCCATACGTGTGTCCCGTTTCAAGTATATGTTCAGCATATTTTGAGGTTTGTTTGTTCTTACGATTATATCAACCCTTGAACAGGTGTCACATCTGGCCATTATACAACAGCAGACATTCATTACATTTCAGCTGGTAAAACCCACTTAATTGTATATATCAGTTATACGATTCTTTGGTTTCAGATTATGTTTCATAGTGTTCATAGATTTAAAGGCTATTTTAATATATGTATTTTTTTTAATAATTTTGCAATTATTCTACTTTTAGGGTCACAATATGTGAAGGTGGTCCATTTTTCCTTTCTTCTTCTTTTTGGTTGTATTTAATGGGTTTTTCATATGTTGATATTGTGTTGTGTTAGTTTTGTACTGTCAGTAGTGAGTGTTGGCTAGTATTTCATTTATAGTGTTTAATTCCAAAATGTTATTTTAATGGGTAATTGGGTACGTGGTCATTCGGTTTATTAAATACTTTATAGCAGTCTTTTATGTTCACTTGACTGACAAGAATCATTATACTCGTATATGATTAGGTCCCCAAGTTTCCGAAATTTGAATTTTGCGCGCGAATGGTTATGAGTACATCGAAATACTGCTAGGCGTTTCCTCACACATCCTTCTTGAATCAGTGTGGCAAGCGGCGTCGAGTTGAGTGGTTGGGTTTATTGTTGGTGAACGTATTTCCATTGTGTTTCCATGAGTTTGTGGTTTTGCGATGGCTGTCCTGAGAGAGCAGTGTGTCTGTATAAAGTTTTGTTTCAAACTTGGGAAAACCGCTTCAGAAATGCACCAAATGTTGAAGCAAGCTTTTGGTGAAAACAGTTTAGGTCAAACACAAACTTACAAGTGGTATAAGCGTTTAAAAATGGCCGAACATTGACTGATGATGACGATCGTTCGGGACGGCTGTCAACTGGCACCACACCAGAAAATGTTGTGAAAGTTAGGGATCCGATTCTGCAAGATTGTAGACTGACCATCCAAGACCTCTGTAGCACCTTGGGACTAAGTTATGGCACATGTCAACGAATTTTGTCAGAGGAACTGAACATGAGGAGGATTGCAGTGAAGTTTGTGCCACGACTGCTGCAAAATAAACAGAGGCAGCATCACTTGGAAGTCTGCAGGGAACTTCAGCAACAGCTTCAAGAGGATCCAAACTTTCTTTCGAAGGTTGTCCCTGGTGACGAAAGTTGGGTTTATGGCTATGACCCTGAAAGCAAGCAGCAATCGTCGCAATGGAAGGGCCCTTCTTCACCTTGGCCAAAAAAGCTCAACAGGTCAACAGCAACATTAAGTCCATGTTGATCTGTTTTTTTTTTTTATATTGACGAGATTGTTCATAAGGATTTTGTCCCTCCTGGTTAGACAGTCAATAAAGAGTTTTGTCACGATATTCAAAGGCGTTTGAGGGAGAACATGAGGAGAAAACGTCCAGAGAAGTGGCGCACGAACGACTGGGTACTCCACCATGACAACGCACAACTGCATACGGCTTACATTTTGCAGGAATTTAGGCNCATATCGAATGTCAGTTTGTTGTGATTGTGTGTGATGCTTAGATCTAGGTAGTTTAATGTATTGATATAATTAAAATGTCATCTAAATATGTATAGTAATCAATGATTTTGTGTTTATCTAGAATTTTGATAATTTTTGTGTGTTCCAAATGCTATAGAAAAGTTTCTGCTAAAATTGCTGATGTAGGCACTCCCATTGCCAGACCATTCTGTTTGTAAAATTGATCATTAAATTGCATGCAGTTATGTTAAAAGTTGGTATTTATCAAAATTTGTAATTCCTGTTTTTCCATTACTCTTGTTTGATTATCGTTGTTGAAGATTTATTTTATCAAGTTTTTTACTTCAACACTTGGTATATTAGTATATATGTTGATGATATCAAAAGAATCAATCTAAGACACACGCAACGCCCACACAAATAGATCACACCTGCATACTGTATGATAGTAAATAAGCAATAACACAATACAAGTTTCATTCATAATCAAATCTGTTTATATTTATAATCTTTACTTATAATAAGTACCAATTCATTCGCTCTTTACAGGTAATGCATTACAACCCATGTCCAAGACGTTAATTAGGATACAGATTAACATCTGAAATAGGCCCCAGGTCCATAATACTCTAACGAGATTTGCTACTGAAGATGCCATTCAGATTGTTAATTGGTTTATTTAACAACCTACAAGTTGTAGCTACAATTAATTATGACACTGTTACGGGTTTACACAATTTACAAACCCTACACACTAAACAATTCATTCTGTCCTAAGTAGTCTTCACGTATTTATAACATGGGAGCTATACGAGTGTCACTGTATTACAAACTCCCAATAACTTCTCACACTATCGGTATTCTTCACGTTCACGATTCGCTTGCTACAACTGAACTCGGCGACTGTTCCAATTGAACTCCTCCATAGTGCTATGCGTCACGATGCTTAAGTAATCACAGTTACATTTCATAACCATTTGTACCAAATGACCCCCCTAAAAGAAATAAATTAATGTAATACATTATGCATTTTCTAGATTCCACACAACACAACACTGGGCGAAAACATCCACATCATGAGAAGATAAAAACTACATAGATTCAAATGATCTACTACACATCAGAACCTTCAACTCCATATGAAGTACTAACTTCATGCCTCCATAATTGTATAAAACTGTTTTAATAATTTTAATATTTTAATACCTTCAACATTTTTAGTTATTTTACTCATGTAATATATCTAACTCTTAACTTGTATTATAAAGTCCTATATGGAAATATATAACACCCTATAATTACCTCCACTGATATTTTAAATACAAATACTTGTATACTCTTATTTCTAATATTTTTCTATATTTTAATTTTTATCGTAACACAAGGCACAGTTTTCTACAACTTTCATAATAGGACGCATTGCAACTAATTAACTTTATCGTATTAATTATATATATACACTGCCTGATGAAGGTCCCATGAGGACCGAAACATCTAGCGGTAACCAGTAGAATCTATGAGATAATGATTTAATTGTGATACCATCTTCCTTATTGTGTTGATGGATACGTTACCTAACCATATAGTTATGACACACACAACAGAATGCACATTATAAAGATTATCTGTTTTCCTTATCAATTGGTGTTATTTGTTCTGAGACACCGAATCAAAATAAAGTATCTCTAGGAGTTGTGCTTCATGGTCGGGCAAAGCCTTCGACAATGGTGTAAGAATATATGTTTCTAATTTTGAACTATCGATGAAAATATTATCAATTGCTGATATGGCAATATTTTGAATTCTTCTCAGAAAGTTTACAGAACTGGAGAGATTGTAGGATAACAGCCGAGAGTTTAAACACATTTTCCTGTTATTGTCAACAAGACAGTTTATATATAAGTTAACACAAATAACAAATTAATTTATTTTTGGTATGACTTTAGTCATTTTAAAAATAGAGAAAACTTCACAGATGGTGCTCTATATAAGGCTAAAATACATATACGATGCAAATACAGGCTACAGACACTGTACATGGAATTTTAGTCATAATTGTGCACATTAGGACTCTTAAGGTCTAATTATTCTCTGCCTATAGGGAATGGAGCCATTTAAATATTCTCCATTACTGAAAGGTTAAGTTTAAGTTGTAAAGACAAGGTGAACACAGTAAATAATTACCACAACAAGAAGGCATTAGAGGCCTTAGTAGTGAAGTTCCAGTCATTCTTCACTCTGACATAAGATAAAAAATATTCCACTTTGTACTTTAAATGCTGTAGTCAAGTCAAAGTCAAAGTCACATTGCGACTGACAGTCAGTCAGTCAGTCAGTCAGTCAGTCAGTCAGTAAGTCTTCCCCATGTGGGGCTCATGACCAGATATTAATTATTACTGTTTGACAGTTATGGTCTTTTTTCTGTGTTGCGGCCTCTCTGATGAGAGGATGGGTCTGTCTTTTGTATATGCTGCTGGTCCTTGTCAGCGCAGTCGCTCTTGGGTCCAAGTAGTAGCTCTTGATTGATATTTAAAGGAACATTGAAATTTTCATATCTCAATTACAAGACATAGTAGGAAAACTATTGCGGATTTCAAGTATTTTTAATTTACATCAGAAGTACAGGAATCTGAAAAATTAAAATTTACCTGACAAATAACTGATTCATCACTTGGATTAACGCTTTCTAATACTGCTCCAGATTCAGAATCAACGAATTCTCCGTTGATAAACAGTTGATGAGGGAATGAAACGTCCATGTTGTTAACATACAATTTAATGTAGGCGTGTTTAACTTCTTTTTTAGCAATATCACCCCTTGACTTCAGGATCACCATTTCGCCAAATTCTTTGAATGTTGTAGCCATGAACAAATCTTCATTCATAATTGTAATTTTAAGATTATCTTTGATTTCTTCGACTAATCTATAAAACAAAAATATAATTAAATTCTGAAACATCCTGTTCTAGCAATGATAGGCAACTGGATTGCTTCATTATATATTCTAGGAATGCAAGACTTTTGGTTTAATTTTGAGATTTATTAGGTATAAAATTATGCCTGAATGATGATGTTTTCTGATTACTGAATCAATATTAGTAATAGGATAACATAGACAGGGGAGCATTTGAATGGTAATGTTTTATAATAACTAAATAAATTTTATTTGTAGAAAAATACAGACAGGGCCAAGAGTCTGTAACAAAATGAACCATTACTTCAAACCAATTTCACAAGGAACCACTCTTGAACTAGTCCTATGAATATGTTCACGCTTACCAACAGTGCTGCTACTTCTTTCAAATGATATGTCCCACACTTTACCTATAAACAGATTGAGAACAAGTTTTAATTTTATACATTCTTATAAAATTAGTTTCTTATATTTACCGAACAACATCCATGGAACCTGCACCAGTTGCAAAAAAGTCTGTATTTTGTTGTACTCTGATGTTTAGAATTCCTTCCCAAATTAACTTTAGTGCATTAAAAATCTTCTTCTCATTTTCAGTCACCTGTAATGATTCACGATTCCTGTTCATTTTGCCATATTTAGCAGCAGGTATCATGCGACCACCTACCACAATTCTCTGGATATTCACCTGAAATAAAAAGAAGTTTCCTCTGGTAACATTTTAATGACAACATTTTGAAATTGGGCTTAATTATGATTATTGCAGTGATTTTTAACATTTTGCACAGATTAAGTACATGAATGCAGAGAGTTATTATGACATCCCTTGATTCAGTAGTCTGTCTGTGCATCTGTACATTCCTCAAACTGGTTTGATGTAATAAGTCTTTATTGTCCAGAATCTTTGGAGCTATGTCTCCACTCCCCCATGTATCTTCATGATTTGGCATCTAATTAAGCACACATATTTTCAAGTATCTATATGCTGAAATGTTTAATTACACACTTAATTACTTACTAACTTACAGATGGAGCTAAGCCCTTCTTCAGGAGCAGCCAATTCTGCAGCTACTCAAGAATTTCTCCGCATTTTATGGAACCCAAAGGTTCATTACCGCGCTAAGAAGAGCCCTCCACTGGTCCCTGTCCTGAGCCAGATCAATCCAATCCATACCATCCCATTCTATCTCTCTAAGATCCATTTTAATATTGTCCACACGACTAATCCTATAAGCATTCCTCGTCTCCCCCCATTCATATTACATGCTCTGCTCACCTCATCCTCCTTCACCTGATCATTCTAATTGTACTTGGAGAAGAGTACAACTTCTGATGCTCCTCATTATGCAGTTTGCTCAGACCTCCAGTCCCTTCATCTCTCTTCGGTTCAAATATTCTCCTCAACAACCTATTCTCAAACACCCTCAGTCTATGTTCCTCCCTTAATGTCAGAAACCAAGTTTCACACCTGTACAGAACCACAGGCAAAATTATAGTTTTGTATATTATAATTTTTATGTTTTTGGAGAGCAGACGAGAAGACAAAAGTTTATGGACTGAAGGGTAGCAAACATTACCCGTGTTCAGTCTTCTCTTAATTTCCTCCTGAATCAGGGTTTGATTTATTATCATTGTACCCAAATATGTGAACTGTGCCACATTTTCAAAACATCTGTTTTCTATCGTTATGTCATGATTTTGCCATGAATTTTGGTGACAAGGCAGCAACATATACTTAGTTTTCTATGTGTTTACTTCTAGACCAACCTCCTTACTTGCGTCAATTAAAGTTTGTATGTTTTTCTTTATGGTATCTATATAATCACTGGGTAGATTCACATCATCGGCATAGACCAGCAGCTGATGTGTCTCGTTTAATTTCAGTCCCACCTGTTTTTCCTGGACCTTCCTAATGGTATATTCTAAAGCAAAGTTGAAAAGGGGTAGCGATAAAGCATCACCTTGTTTTAGACCATTCTGGATAGGAAATTTATCAGACAAATGTTTACCTAAATGGACTTTACTGTACGTTTCGTTTAAACACATTTGAATTATACACAGCCTTACTATATTTACCAGTGATCCATCCTTGCAAGTTACTAGCAGGCCTTCTGGATGTACAATTCCTTTATGGACAAGTCCTTGTATTTCCACAAAATCTCCGTCTGGTTTAGGTTTGTTCCACAGCTGTGAACCGAAGAACTTCACCTTTTCATTATTCAGTAGAGCCCAAGCTCCTGGTGCACTGTCCAATCCACGAATAAAATTGTGGACAGCTGATGACGGCTGATCCCATTTGATCTGGTTGAAAGAAAACCATCATTCACAGTTTAAATAAAATTATGGCTAATTAGGGGCTCCGCATAAAATTGAACCATAATATTAGCTACTGTCCATGATGTGTATGTATTGACCGTCTTCTAGTGCACACAATCTCACTTGTCACTTCACTATATGTTTCAGCATCACTGTGCCATCCTCAGATGTGTTATTTATGTTAAACTATTGCACTGCTCGCCATCATGTGTCATTTATAAAATAATTTAAAATGTATATTAGTCATGTACTATAATAAAATTTATATATTAAAATTTGTTAAGATTTATCATCTTATACGTCATATTTCAAACTCGCGTATTCTATCATTCTTCCGCTATGGGAGTCGTTTTTCCTATATTTTGTGTATACTGTGTCCTGTGATGTATCCTTTTGTGGCTGCGTGTGTTGTACTGTAGAAATACAATACAGGTTTCAAGAAGCTTTTAAAGATAAGCTTATTTTTCATGAAAATTATGTCAGCTTATTATAGGGTAGGTGATGTTGATGGACCCAACTACCGATAGAATTAGTAATATTTGCAATCAGTGCATGAAGGATTCTACTGACACACTGTGTTTCCACCTGAAGTAGGAACATTATGGTTCCACTTTTTAGACAGAAAATGAGTTGAACTATAAACATATATGGAAAAAGAATGGATAGAAGATTAAGGTAAATAAAATGAACACTTCAGAAGACCAACACTGCAAACAAGGTAACCATAAATGATTAGTTTCTGTCAACATAATTCCTGTATAAACTTAATATATTTATACTGTTTTTAGTTCACACAATGTTTTGGCCATTTATGGCTATCATCAACTAAATCTTTTTACAGTCACACTCAGCCTCGTGAGGAAAATTCAGGAGCTACTTGAATGGAAATGTAGCCGCTCCGGTCTAGAAAACAGAAATGAACGGCCATGGGGATTCATTGCGCTGACAACGCAACACCCTCTATCCGCTAAAATTGGCACTAACTTTGCCGACAAGCAGCGGTAGCTCGGTTGGTATTGTTCGCTTGCTGACTAAAGCCTCGGAATTTGTTTGTTTTATTAATGCCAGCTGCAGTTCATGTGCCTAACACACTGTGGCATATGGAAAACATCATGATGTGCGGTAAAATGTGAGTTCAGTTATCCAAATTTCGCAGCAGGAAACTACACTTTACTTTACAACATTCTATTTACACGTACTTATGGTTGGTCAAGCATGTATGAAACCTCTTCTGTTGATGTAGCAGTCACCAGCCTCAGTGTTGCTGTTAGAAGTGCCATGAAGCAGGCAATTCCTTGTGGGTATCGCTGCAAGTCTAAATTCCCTCACTGCTTCTCCTATACCTTAAGGTATTACATCACCAAGAAGAATTATTTCCACCGTCGTTTTAAAAAGAATCCTTCTGATTACTTTTACGGCAGGTTCGCCTATTATCGAAAGCTAGTTAAAAACACCATCAAGTCCGACAGGCTTAGGTGGTTGAAGTCAGTTGATAACAATTTAAAGTCACAGCCCCAACATTTCTGGAAAATGATGCATTCGCTGAGCACTTTATATCTGTTTACAATAACCACTGCTCTAAGATCATTCACCTCTCTCGCAATCTTCTGAATTTTTATCCCTTGCCCCCATTTCTGATGCGGATGTCTACAAAGCCATCAAGAGACTAAATCATCAAAATTTGTTGGGCTTGATGGTATTCCTGGTTTTATCATCAATGGTTGTGCAGCTATTTTTATTCCTATACTTAGGCATATACACGTATTTAACTTGAGCCTGATGCAGCAGTATTTTCCTGCTGCATGGAAAGGCTCTTCTGTTGTACCAGTATTTAAAAAAGGCAATCATGCAACTGTGAGCAACTACAGGCCTATTTCTATTCTCAGTAATTTCTCTAAATTGTTTGAATTCATTATTCATGATCATGTTTCTCATTTCGCTAAATTTAATTTCAACCAACATGGCTTTACCAGAACTAAATCTACAGTTACCAATTTGGTGACGTTTCTCGACTTCTTGATGCCTGTTGTCTGTGGTCAGCATCAAACTGATGCCGTTTATTTTGATCTTTCTAATGACTTGACCTCGTTCCTCATAATATGCTCTTGCATAAATTAAGCTCCTTTGGATTCTATGATGCTTATGTTAGCTGGTTTCGCAGTTACTTTGCCAACAGACAATCTCGGGTTCGCGTTTCTGGC
>NW_019735467.1:127881-133957 GCF_002891405.2 Cryptotermes secundus
GACTCGGCACACAAATAATAAAAAATTGAATTGAATTACTACTATTATTAGCATTATTTTTATTAATTTCGTTATTATTATTATTATTATTATCATCATCATCATTATTGTATACTGCTCTAGTTGAAACTCAAATTCTCACAT
The DNA here is from genome assembly GCF_002891405.2 of Cryptotermes secundus. NCBI lineage: Eukaryota > Metazoa > Arthropoda > Insecta > Blattodea > Kalotermitidae > Cryptotermes > Cryptotermes secundus. Next base: position 128,026 of record NW_019735467.1, read on the forward strand.
TGTGGCTTTGTCTGTGTATGCTTGCTTCCGTATCTTATTCATGCTGTGTAATTAATATAGACTATTATTTTTGTATTCTGTTTTTTTAATTATTTTTGTATATTTCTCTATTCGTGTTAGCTTTGTAATTGGCCTCTGTGCTGTTAGGTTTGCACGTAAATAAACATGAATTGAATTGAATTGAATTATAATATTGCTTACAGTTTGTCTTGTAGTTTTTAAATATTGCCGGTTTTTGAGCACACATAAGTGATCTGTTTTCATATCGAAGTATATTTTTGTATGTTAATATATTTCTAACCTATAAAGAGAGATTTCACACACAATAGGGCGCCAAACTCTTAGTAAGAAAACAATACATTTTTCTTGAAATTAATCTCATACTCTGTAGTCTGTAGTAACACAGCATTTCAGAGATCTCTTGTACAATCACTTAAAAACACAATAAACTAAATCTTTTAGCCGAATGATAATGGATGTAAAATGTAATACACATGAATGAAATGAAGGCTTCATACGTATAAAAGATATTAGCAAAGTTGTCTAACGTTAATTGCAGATAAGTAACAGCATTCAAAATTCTATTTCATAGAATGTGTGGCAACTGATTAGATCTCACCCATAAGACATGCCATACAATTAAGTTGAGATCGCTTACCATTTGAAGTTCTTCCTTACTAAGAGAAGGTTCATATGATGCTCCCTCTTCCGACTGTGGAACTTTTGGAGCAGTTCCAACTGCCACCATATTCACAGCTTTAGCCTGAAAGAAATCATAAAAGACCTTACTATAGCATTGAAAAATCATGTACATGTATAATTTCCTGAAAATTTTCTTTGAACATTTCTGTTTCAGCATGAGACTCCAGATACTTCAGAGTTAGGATGTGTGTTAAGTCAGTACAAATTCCTCCCACACCATTTCCATTTCACTGTGCATAAGTATCTACATGTACAACTCTATTCTGCAGTTAATACAGCAGTATAAAATTATGCATGAAGAAATTAATTTTGTGCTATGCAGTCCCCAACTTTCTTAAATTAACACCTATACAGTGTTGGACTACAAAGTGTTTTTGGTGATTGAGCTGATGGTTTTGAGTTATGAATGCCTTATAGATATTATATTAAAGCATCTTGTTGCACTGAGGTACTACTTATAGTCTATCAAATATTCCATCTATAATGCAACACTCAATAACATTGATTCACACTTCAATGCACACAGCGGTTGTTATGTGCATAAACTGTTATTAAAACTATTAAAATATAAAAATATATATGAATTAGTATAATGCTAAATGTTTCAGCCATATAAGGCCATCTTCAGGCAACACTTATATGAGGAATCCTAATTTACTTTGTACTAATCAAATATCATTCCTCTCTTATTACTCTCATTTCCTTTTATGATGTTTTCTTTTTCATATCTTTTATGTAATGCAGCTCTTTCTCTGTAATGTATAACACGTATTTAATTACTAAAATTCTACTCTAATTGTCTGATTGGTTTATTGTGTATCTGAGTGTTATATTTATGTACTTACGTATTTCACAGGTGTTCTCTTGAGTGTATGTATCAAGTGCACCTTTGCATTTACTATATTGATCTTTGGTGTGATTTCTCTCACTTATATACCATTTTAGGTATCGAGTGTGCTACTACCTATTGTAAAGCTCATGCACTTTTTTGGAATATGGTGCTATGCACTTCGGTGTGTATCATTCATATGTAAATTACTTCTACTAATTTTGTAAATATGGTATTTTTTTAGGGTGTTTAAATGTCTTCCCTTCCTTCCTATCCTTATCAGGTCCATCATATCAGTTATTGTGCTGTATGTGTGGCCTGTGTTTAATATATGAATTGAATAACCAGAATTCCATAACTCACTTTGTAGAGACAAGAACAAACACTAGGTGACCAATTACATGATGTTTTACCTGGCAATGACTCATGTGATGCTACATCACATGCCCTAGCTCTCCCCTTCTCCTACATTAGTTGCTTAATGTAACAGAATTTAGTTTCCAAATACCCATCACACAATCCAATTGTGTCTGCTTGAGTTCATTTGTACAGAGTATTGCAATTTAAATCAATTCTGAAAATTCTCCAATCTAATTAGTAATTAATACTATTTCATGAGTTTGTGTGTGAACCAAGTTTGCAGACAAAAAGGCATTTAATATTTTAATTTTCTTTGTGTTAGGAAGTATGTACAACAAGAATGTGAATTTTTTTTTAGAAATAGTTACATAGTGCAAAACATTTCAGATCTGAACATTGAGCTTTAAGATACAAGCTTTGCCGTTGTTTATCTCATGTCCCTCTTCACATTGACAATTGACCCATGATAATCTTCCTACAGGAAACCGGTTAAAGCCAGTTACAATCAGGACTGCCAGTCAACCATATCACACAAATATAAGACAATGATAACCTAACTACTATAGTATAGCCATGTTGTTATAGCAATATCAGTAATAGCTGTTTAAATATATATTCCTACAAATATATGAATAATAATAATATTATTAGCTTAATAATAGAACAAAGATACTTAGGTAATTTATTTTAGCTATTGCATGTAATTTATAGTTTAGCTTTTGTTGCCTTATTATACTCATCCACTGTTTTATCATATTTAAAGGACTTATTATGTTATTTTTCTATGGTTTTTTATATTATTAGTCATTTGATGTGATGTTTAATCTCATATATTTTTTTAAAAACTGACTTGTCCAATTGTACATAATGTAACAGTTATGGATGTTAAATAAATAAATCAATCAATCAATCAAAATATATGAAGTGGTAATTTCTAGTTACAGGAGGTCAATTAGAAAAGAAAGTAAAGAGGACCATTCAAAATAAATGTTCCTTTCCTGGAAAACTGCAAAGACCTAATAAAGTGTTCAATGGGTTAACTACCTTTGTGTCAGAACATAATGATTCAGCACAATTACAGTAAGAGCCCATACTGGATCCCAATCTTAAATAGCTCAAATCACATGAGATCATTTTTTACAAACCCATCATAATGACCTTCTTAAAAAACATTCCATACCAAAATTCTTGATGAATTTATTTCTCCCATCCAAGCTGAATTTTTGCTACTATAATATACATGGAGTCAACAAATTAAGAATAATATTAAGCATTCAATATGAAATAAAATTTGTCACTGTTAACAATAGGTGCAATTTAATTGACTCATAATACTTCATAACAATATCAATCTGGCTATTGAGGACAAGTATTGTTGAATGAAAATATTGTGATGCATATGACCATTGCTAGGTGACGGCATGATAAGCATGTTCCCGAAGTTATTCTTTCAACAGTGGAATGACATCTGTTGCTGTGTAATGGGTCGCTAGACATGTTGCTACAACCAGGAATAAGCACACAATAACAGAGGAACTGTTGGAGGTGGTGACTTATATTTGGTCCTCCCCGAAGTTATAAAGGGGTGACACGTAAGAACGCATTCATTCCTGTGACAGTTGAGTTGAGTTGAGTTTTCAGCTGTGGAGTGGGTCCCAGCAGACAACAGCAGCTGAAGAAATGACCAATTTATATATGAGAAGCAAGTCAGTTCTGGCAGGAGTAACTATGACCTATTTAAGGCCATATGTTACAGGTATTAATGACAAAATCCTCAATGAGGTAGGCCGAACTATGGCTGTGCCTTTGGTGGGGGCGTATCAGGGACCAGGGGTTGTGTCGGGACACAGTTTTGGGACACCTCATCATGGTCCCGCTGGGTAAAGACAGTCTTGGGATCTGGATTAGTATGACTAACCAGGACCTGCTCATAAATTCTCATAAAGGGCAATAGTGTTTGCATGACCGGAGCCTCCCACGCGGTTGCATTTTGACTTTCGGGTATTACAACAGGACAGCACTCCTATGGGGGTAGCTTTGGTTATTTGAGTTGTCTCCTTGGAGTATCAATAAGGTTTTAAAAGCCCTAAAAAGTTTCAACCAACACATATGGAGAGGCGGTAATGAGGGTTCGCTTAATGCCACCCCCATGGGGCGATTCATTTTTGCATTTCTCCCTGGTTGCAACCACGTGAGTAGCAGATGTAGCAATCCCACTGGCCATCTGTGATAGCCCTCTCCTCCTGAACGTGCACTCAAGGACCTGGAGGCTCGTGAGGGTTTTATTCCTAACAGGACCAGACCACCAGAGGCAAGGTGTGAGACATTGTGCTGTGGGCTGCATGGCACTGGGGTGGTAATTAGCCAGTGTCATGAACGATCCCCTAAGGGCACCGGGCAGCACCCAGTTTTATCTATGCCTTCCACCCGTATGGGACACTGTGGGTGGTGACCTTTTAAATCCCCAATACTCGTGTAACCGCAATGGAAACAGAAATAAAGAACACAACTGGTCCTAAGGCCCTTAAAAAGAAGAGAAGTTCCCCTCCAAGGAGATCCCTATGAGAAATACTTCAGAAAGTGACTGGAAGATCCGATGCCCCATTAAGGGGCCTGGTTGCAACCAGCGAACCTGCTGTTGAATTTTCAACCAAAGACCAGTGGTGAGAAAACTGCCTGAAGTATAACCAGGGACCCCTCTCTTGAAATTAATGACACTGACACACCACTGCAGGGTGCCAGCACTTCTGGCATACCTACAGCAAAAAAGGACTGGGACACCTAGTCTCTGGAGTATTTTTTTTTAATTCTCTTAGTGGGGGGTGGAGTCCAACTGGGTCCACTCAGCACGGCGGCCACTGATTGGCCTATTGGACGTGCCCAAGGTGATTATGATGATGGAGAATTTGGTGAAATGAATATTGGTAAGGGGAACCAAAGTACTGAGAGGAAACCCGCCCCAAAGCCACTTTGTCAACGACAAATCCCACTTGACCAGACCCGGGATCGAACCTGGGCCACTGCGGTGGGAAGCCAGCAACTAACCGCTTGAGCTATGGCGCGGCCTAGTCTCTGGAGTAGGTGGACTCCATCTGGCGATGAAGGCGTTGTCTGGATGTGCTAGACAGAAGTTGAAAAAAGGCAAAAGCAAGGGTAAGCAAAGCAAGAACTGGGAGCATTCAGCAACCAGGAAATGCAGGCATGCCCAAGCAGGGGGAAATCTTAACTTAAACTCTTAAGAGACCATGGTCAGAGGGCGGTAGCCCTACAGAAACGGCCAAACCTACAAAAAGACCCAGGAACTCTAGTGAACCAGGAACTACAAGGAGGTGCTGACCAACATAAAAATAGCTATCCTCAAGGAAACATATCCTGAAGATATGCTAACAGAAGGTGAGCAGGAGCATATTCTAGAAAACATGGGAAGTGTGTTGCGTGGGACTCCAATAAGAAAACTACCATACCTAAAGTCCTGTAGACTGGAGGGATGTGCACTTATGTATATGCACGGACCAACAGTCTGGCCCTTGTCTTGTCAGCGCCATCAACAAGCATAGGCTGGGATCAGAGGCCAAGCTGAATGCTGTAGTACTGGGAACTTCCCGAAGCCTGTTAAAGTAGCTCTCAGGGCAAGGGACAGAGTAGCCCAAACCCTGGATGAGCTGCTAAGATAGATTAGGAATCTAAACCCATGGCTGCACATGGAGAACTGGAGAATACTAGATAAGCAATCTGAGCTTAAAGGCCAGAGAATTATCCTACACATAGACCGGGACTCCTTTGTGGCTATCAAGATCTTTACAGGATTTTCACAGGAAACTATTAATGTCCTGAAAAATCCAGAAGCTCAAATGTGGAAGAAGCTGAACTAAACACAGCAATATTATATTTAAGCATCCTGTTGCACTCTATACGATAAATGATATAATGATACAAATTCCGTCCCAAGTGCAAACAATATATTATGTGTCCTTGATCTTGTTCACCCACACTACATGTTTCGGCCTCAGACGGCCATCATCAGGTGTATAACACTCACGT
>NW_019735467.1:134486-134852 GCF_002891405.2 Cryptotermes secundus
TTTGCCCAATGTATGATAGCTAGCTGAAGGGAGGGCAGATATAGCACTAATTCAAGAACCCTGGATATACAGCTGCCAAGTGAGAGGTATAACGAATTCTGGGGGAACAATCTATTCTGTTGCACCTGATCCTGAATCTATGTCAGGAAACATATTAATGCCCTACCTTTGCTGGAGTTCTGTTCTAGAGATGCAACAATGGTGAGGATAACATAAACACATGGCAGGGGCTTCAAGGAGCGTTTTGTTGCTGCTGCCTATTTTTCATATGAGTCAGATGAACCACCACCAACTAAAGAAGTGAGGGACATCATAAACTACTGTCACAGGAGGAAAAAGCAACTCATAATTGAATGTGATGCCAAC
>NW_019735467.1:139430-171314 GCF_002891405.2 Cryptotermes secundus
GGAATTGCTATCATTATTCCTAATATCATGTATATGTTCTTTATATCTAGTGTTAAATGTTCTGCCCGTTTGCCCAATGTATGATAGCTAGCTGAAGGGAGGGCAGATATAGCACTAATTCAAGAACCCTGGATATACAGCGGCCAAGTGAGAGGTATAACAAATTCTGGGGGAACAATCTAGTCTGTTGCACCTGATCCTGAATCTATGTCAGGAAACATATCAATGCCCTACCTTTGCTGGAGTTCTGTTCTAGAGATGCAACAATGGTGAGGATAACATAAACACATGGCAGGGGCTTCAAGGAGCGTTTTGTTGCTGCTGCCTATTTTTCATATGAGTCAGATGAACCACCACCAACTAAAGAAGTGAGGGACATCATAAACTACTGTCACAGGAGGAAAAAGCAACTCATAATTGAATGTGATGCCAACACATACCACACTTTTTGGGGGGTGCACCGACACCAATCCAAAATGAGAAAACCCCATGGAATATCTGGTGAGTTCAAACATGAATATTCTTAATCAAGGTAATGAACCTATCTTTGTGGTTTGCAACAGGAAGGAGTTATTGACCTGACACTAGGGACAAACAAAATAGCAAACCTGGTAAGTAATTGGCATGTATCTGATGAACTGCCTTTGTCAGACCACAGATGCTTATGCTTCCAAATGGGTAACATGACAGTAAATCATGTTACCTTTAGGAATCCTAGGATAACCAATTTCGGACTCATATGAGGACGACCTATAAGTTAATCTGGAGATTATTTCGTGAAATATACCCAGGATAAGGGACATATCGGTCTGCTGACCAGCTGCAACAGTCCATCATCTTGTTTTAATATCATAATTGCCCAGCCAAGACCACTCACTCACGAAGGATGGCACTTTGGTAGAATAAAAAATTGAGTGGACTAAAAGCTAAAACAAGAGGGCTATTTAATATAGAAAAAAGTATATGGCAATGGGACACCTATAAGGAAACCCTCACCTGATATAATAAAGAAATAAGGAAAGCCAAACGATCATCATGGAGAAGATACTGCCAGGAAATCGATGATGTACTGGGCAATGCCAGACTCACGAGAATCATGGCAAAACAGGCGACCAACCAAGTTAACATTGTTAAGCTACCTGAAGGTCAGCATATTAGATAGGCACACGATACCTTTAAACTATTAAGTCTGTGGAAACAGATGGAATTTTACCGGTACTTTTCAGTAAGGGGTAGAGCATCTAGTCCCACGTCTATGCAGCATATTTAGAGCCTGTATGTTATATGGATTTATCTTCATGGCCTGGAGACAAGTTAAAGCGAAATTTATTCCTAAGCTTGAGAAACTTGAGTATACTGAGGCTAAGGCTTATTGTCCTATCAGCCTGTTGTCTTTCCTCTTGAAAACGATGGAGAAACTAGTGGATAGATGTATAGGGATGGTACACTTTATGCCGAAATCAACATGCCTACCAAATAGTTAAATATACTGAAACTGCATGGCATAATATGGTAACACGCGTAGAAAATGCAGTTGAACACAAGGATATTGCCCTTGGAGAATTCCTTGACATAGAGGAAGGTTTTGAAAGAAGTTCATTGGATATAATAAAACAGGCTGCTGAAAGTCATGGCATTGAGCCCTCTGTATGCAGATGGATCTGTGCTATGCTGGAAAGGAGGAATATAAATTCTACTTTGTCGGGAGAGTCCCTGAGGGCGACTACGGCCAGAGGGTGTCCACATGGAGGTGTGTGGTTGCCTCTGCTGTGGAGCCTGGTCATGGATGATCTTCTTTAGGAGCTGAACAGCAATGGCCATTACACAGTAGGATATACTGATGACATAGCAATCCTAATTAGTGGGAAATTCCCTCATACTGTGTCAGAGGTCATACAAACAGCCCTGTGCACTGTCCAACAGAGGTGTGAAAGAATGAAGTTGTCTATGAACCCATGTAAGACGGTAGATATACCCTTCACCAGGAAGCGGACCATAAGGGGGCTTAATGAACCTACCCTCTTCAATAAAACGATCCAGTTATCCAATGATGTCAAGCACCTTGCAATAACATTAGACAAGGGACTGACATGAAAAAAGTAGCTGGATAAGGTTACCAACAAGACCTATAAGGGCTCCTGAGCATGTAGAGGTACATTTGGGAAAACTTGGGGACTGAAACCAATACTGGATATTCACTGCAGTGGTAAGACCTATGGCTACCTATGCTGTCACTATATGGTGGCCTGGAGTTAAACGCAAAGCAAGTCAGGCAGAACTTAGCAAGCTGCAAAGAATAACCTCCTTTGGATTAACAGAAGCAATGAGAACAGCTACAAGAGCTGCAATGGAAGTCTTCCTTGGACACACCCCACTGTACTTGCAGGTGGAAACGGAGGCCAAAATAGGAAACTGCAGACTACGTTGCAACGACCAATGGAAACCCAAATTTTGAGGTTTTGGATATGCATACATGACACAGGTCATGGATAAAAACCCATCCTACAGATGGGGTCTGATAAAATGATACCAAGATATGTCTATGATAAACCCTTCATTATCAGAATCCCTGATAGAAGTAAATGGAAGCAGAGGTTTAAATTCGATAGAAAGAGGGGAACTAATCTTGTATAGAGATGGTTCCAAGACAGGAATAGGCACTGGATCTGGGGTGTATTGCCATGGAACAAGGAGGAAACTTAGTTTTAGCCTTGGGCAGCACACAAGAATGTTCTAGGCAGAAGTATACGCCATCAAGATATGCACAGTCAAGAATCTAGGTAGGAACTATAAGAATAGGAGTGTCTAAATTTTATCAGACAGTCAAGCTGTNTGAACGATTCAATATATACAATTGTACAGTTTCATGTGGTTTGTCTATTGGAGTATTGACGACAATCCCACACTGTAATTAAAGCACTTGGCAAACACCAGATCATCTCAAAACTGGTCTGGAACTGCCACCAATCCTCATACATCTTGCCAGACATAAGAGAGTTCAGCTGATATGGGTGCCAGGTCATGAGGGTATTGCTGGTAATGAAATGGCAGGTCTACTGGCAAGAACAGGATCTGAACACCCATTCATAAGACCTGAACTACGTAGCTTGAGGCATCTCAGTTGGAGTTGCCAAGGAAGCGGTCAGGGACTGGATTGAACATAAATCACAAAGCAAGGGGAATCCAAAACTGAACTCAAACAGGTAAAGGGACTTGTATTAGGGCCCTCCGCCAGAATAACAAAGAATCTGTTGGAATTAAACAGAGACCAATTAAGGTGAATGGTAGGACTGATCAGAGGACACTGCTACCTAAAAGGATAAGTTTTCAAACTGGGATTGACAGACGATCCCACTTGTATGAGGTGCCTGAAAGAAGATGAACCAGCCACACATATTCTATGCGATTGTGAGGCCCAAGTTCATTTAAGTACACTTGAAAGTATTCTGATGATAGTGTATGCTGTACAGAACTATTAGTCTTATTTTGGACTCTATCCATCGTCTGATATATAGAAGACAAAAAACACAACGTTTCAGAGACTGGATCTGTCTCCGTCCTGAGGTGGATGGGGCAAGATAAACCTAACTCAGTTGGGCCCATTAGAAAGAGCTAGAAAGACTACCTCTTTCCAACGGGCCCAACTGAGTAGGTTTATCCTGCCCCATCCACCTGAGGATGGAGACAGATTCAGTCTCCGAATCGTTGTGGTCTTTGTCTTCTATATACCAGACGATGGATAGAGTCCAAATATGCGTAATAGTTCATTTAAGATTTCGTTACTTGGGCCAGTTCATTATGGAACCAAGTGACTACTATGATGCACCCATAAATAAAGTCCTACATTTCATTCAAAATGTAGGATTAATAGAGGGTTAATTCAATGGGAAGCACAATAGATCTTAATTGGTCGTGATGCAGGAGCCTGATTGTGCCCCCCCCCACACACACACAGTCACAGTCACAGTAGACGAGAAGACACTCATAGTCCAGTAAGGAATGGAGTGAGTCTTAGGCAGTCATTACTGTGAGCTGTTGTACTTGATTGTGTTTAAGTGTGATTGTAAATGAAGGTGGCAATAAATCCAATCATACAATCCAGAACCTGTTTTATTAGTCATGGAATCCTGGACACCTGTCAGTATAATGCTGACTATGAAGGATACAAAAAAATGTCACTGATTGTAGAAAATTTAAATTATTACTGGGCAATTCAAACTCTTTTGAGCTGTCTCCTCAACATGTAACACACTTTTATTTGCAGATTTATCAGTTTTACTATAAGAACCTCTGAAATCAGGTAGACCATTATGAATAACCTGTGCATGTTTTTAAATTAAACATGTCAATGCTACTCACATACTGGTCAATTATGCTGTGTGTCCTAGTAGATCTACGCTTTACAACACAGCATGTATTTGTGTGTGTGTGTGTGTGAGAGAGAGAGACAGACAGTCTGCCAATCCCAATATAGAATCAAGTAATATTTCAATACTGTTTTATTATTTTTTTAAAAATTTCGCAATATAACGCCCTACTGTTTTGGGTTCTCATTAAAATATGAATAATTTTCAAGTCTTGAGAGAATAACAGTATCTGATTGTCAGATAAGATATACAATACAGGCTATTGAACTAGCATGACTTCTTACTCAATTATAGGTTGTATGAAATAACTACTTTAAATTTCATGCCATATCACTGTTTAAATATTTAGATTTTCCTAACATGTTGCACATATAAGAGATTGATGGCCGGAATTCAATTCTTGGCAGAGGTATTGATTCTGTTTTCTTCACAGTGACTAGACTGGCTGTGAGGCCCACCCACCCTCCTCTCCAAGTGGTAGTGAGAAATATTTCCCGAGGGGTAAAAGTGCCAAGTCATGAAGCTGACCACTCACTTCCATCTAGCACTGATGTCAAGAATGGTGGAGCTATACCTACACTCCCCAGTATGTCTTCATGGCATGGTGCTTGGCATTAGTTAAGCAGGGGAACAACTTTACCTTTTGCCTTTAACTTATTTAATTGTGTTAACAGCTTCCATTATCAGAAATTGGTTCTATAAAAAACTTCAACTCTAAATGAACTCAGACAGTAAATTATTGATGACCTTGGTAACCTCAGTATATCTTTCATATAATACAACAGTTGAAGCAGTTATCCTTTCAGGCCTTTGCTCATGCCAATGAAATCAGGAAATATGTTCACTGCAAAGTCATTATTTTTATCCTGCTACCACTGATTTCACAACTTCCTTATCAAAATCATGAAGTTAATCAAGAAACTAACTGTACTTTACCATTGCTTTGATCCCTTCTGGATAAAGGAAGCGCTTGTATAGAGAATCAACTGTATCATTGGGTTTGACTTTGCATGATTGCTGCAGAAGAATTGGACCCGTATCTAAACCATCATCAGCCCAGAAAACTGAAAACCCTGCATCACTGTCACCTGAGATAAGTGTCCTAGAAACAAAAACATCAGGCGGGGCATTCAGTACTTCCAAGGGACTCTTCTCTTAAGATGTAATTCGCATAGTGGGGGGTGGACTCCAGTTGGGTCCACTCGATATGGCAGCCACTGATTGGCCTATTGTACCTGCCCCAGGTGATTATGACGATGGAGAATTTGGTGGAATGAAGATTGGCAGGAGAAACCAAAGTACTCGGAGAAAACCCACCCCAGGGCCACTTTTCCACCACAAATCCCACTTGACCAGACCAGGGTTTCAACCCAGGCCATCGTGGTGGGAAGCCAGCGACTAACCGCTTGAGCTGTGGCATGGCCTTTTCACCTAAGATGTACCTCATAGTCTTAAAATTTACTAAGACACCATATTAACACCTCAAGAAAGAATTCGTTTAACCACCAGCATGGCTCCATGTATTGTGCTCCTTTTAGAGCACAATACAAAAAATACAACATCTAGCACTGCTATGAGATGACAGTGGCATCTGTCACAATTACAAGTTTAATGAAACTAGACAATCTGAAAGGCAAGCAGTCATTTTCTGTTGCATGGCACTGTTCTAGGTTTCACCTTGAAGGAACAATGTAAATAAAAACTGCTTTTTTTGGTCACAAATAATAATAGAACAACATAGGAACACTGGACACTAAATTATTTTATTATACTAGATTTACTAGATTTCGTGGAATTCATACATTCTTAGAATCAAAAAGAAAGTGTCGATGTAGTGAGACTGGAAATGTTGAATTGGTGAGGTCTACACCCATAGTGTGAAACTGATTTTCCTAATAAAATACTCTCAGTCTGTCAACAGTAAATGGTTAAAAATGGTCAATGTTTCAGAGACTATCTCTGTCCCTCTCATCAGGATTTGCTGTGACTACAGATCCACACCACATCTACATACTAACTTGTAAACCATGACTGAAACAGAGCACAAGCCAATGGGAGGCTACAAGGAGAGCTGTCAGTTTGCTTGGCCTAATCTTTTCTCATAGTTTCTCCAACTGACACTGCTGACAGCATGAGAGGATTTCATTAAATTCAACTGCCATGGAAGCTTCAGGCCTTGATTATCTTTCCAATGTAACAGACTTAAAGCCAGAAATACTGTAATGTTTGTAGTGTTGCCATTATCTTCTGCAGAAATTAAGCACTGATTGAAATCTTAAAATAAATTTTGTTCATAATAAAAATTTATTTTGTTGTCATACATATAAATATATCATGCAAACTAAATCTTGCTCAAAGTACCAAAGCTATTCATATAATTTGAAAGTATTCATATAAAAACATCTATGTATTTCACTTTTGTGTTATGACAAGACTGATTACAGTGTCTTCATTCATTACTTCCACTCCAGTTTTTCAATGATAGTATATGATATAAGGGCTAGAGTACAACTGATGAAAACACAAGATAGAAATATTTATACTTTTAGCATATCTCAATTCAAATTAGTGGTACCTCATCCATTGCAAGCTTAAAGCAATTTACTTTAGAATCACTCACCAATTTATGGCACTAACTCCTCTGTGCTTGGGAAGAAGTGAAGGATGATAGCAGATGCTTTTCAACCTAGGATAATCGATAACATCCATAGGGATGAACTGAGAGCAGAATGGCAGAACATTCAATTCAGCATTAAGTGATCTATATTTGCTGATAATTTCTGCCAATGGTGTTCCTTGTTTCCTCCATGCCTTGACTTTGAATACTGGTATACTGTCTGCTGCTGCTGTTGAAGCTGAAATAGTAAAGAATATATTATTTATGTCCCTCACAGTCTAGACACAAAACATAACAGGAAGGAACACCCAACGCCTTGAAATACACGAGACATAAATTGGACTGCACACTGAATATTAGAATCACAAACTGGAAGCACAACAGTCTCCACTAACAATTTTAAAAATCTGATGATGATCAATGTCGGTCAAAACATGCAATGTAATGTACAGAAGCTTTTAAATAAGGTTTGAAAGACATAGTGTAACTACTTCAGGTTAAAGTGTTGATGAGAAAAGTTGTTATAATTATAAATGATGACAGAAGAAGAATTTGGTAGGCTAGGTCATGGCCCACATTAAGGTTTCCTCCCAGCATTCATCTGATGGTTTTGAATGAAACTGTAATTGCCTCAGGCAGAACATCCAATATCCTGACCAAATTTTGAACCAGAAGATTAATGAATGAGAAAAACACTGTTAACAACTACACTCCATATATGGTGTTTCAACTGCAGATGTTCCATGTTACTGAATGAGAGTGAATGGTATGTGGAAGAGAATGTGGGTGAAAGCAGGCTCAAGTTAGTATTGAATTTTCAGTGATGGGAACGAGGAAATCCACAAGAATATCTTGTCAATACCTGACCTTTATTCAGGGCAATGTTCATTTTGAATAAGAGTCAAATATAATATGACTGATGGAATTTGTCAGGTATATTTACAAAATACGTCCTGCTACTGTACACTATTATAAATGGGGGTCACAGCTGGGTCAATGTATAGATTTTTGTGATCATGATTATAATCCGTAAAGATCAGTAGCAACATGAAATACGCATTTCTTTAAATTTTACAAGTATAAGAATAGTTCATAGAGACTTCATACAAGAAAATCAATATTTCCAGAATATTTCAATTTTTAAATGTCTCAAGAATAAAGTGTTGGCAAAACTTGCAACTTACCTAAAGGATCTTCTCGATTTCCATTATCTGGAACTGTGAAAACTCCAACAACTTTGTGTCCATCCTTTCTCAACAATTTGTACACTTCAGCTGCAAATGTGCTTTGACCTATTACAGCAACTCTCAGTTTATTAAGTATGTTCTGCAAATCAGCAATATGAAATAGTAATGAAATTTCCACACACACACACACACACACACACACACAAAACAATAAAAACTTATCATTTCCAGTCAGCACCTTGTGTGTTTCAGTCCTTTAACAAACTCTCACTTCTACATATATCAAAGGGTAAAGTAAAAAAAAAAAAAAGAAGTAAAAAGCAAAGTTATCCCTGGTACTAATTTCTATTAGAGGCTGAGTCAACTCCAGGGCATAGTGCAGCTGGATGGATTAGGTCAATTGGAAAAATCCAATGACCTCATCTGGAACTGAACCCGCTTGTAGCGTAGTGCCTCAACTAACTACGCTACTGCGTACCCCTACATCAAAGGGTATAATTCATATTAACATGAACATGCTGACAGCAGGTTCCTACTAAATATGGTTCACATCTACCAAAGTACATGACATCACACCTCAAATGGCCATAATCTGAACATTCACCACATTGAGTACCTGGAATCTTGTAAAGTAAAGTAAATCTATCCCCATACCAGGCCGTGAAGGCCCATAGGGTTGTGAGACGTTAAGGGTCCCACATTACCTTGACAATCGGCTCAAAGATGGCGGTAAGGTTGTCAGCCCTACGCGCCGGCCGCGCTTTATTCCCCACGAAAATGATTTAATTAATTTCTGTTAGAGGCTGAGTAAACCCCAGGGCCTAGAGCGGCTTGAAGTATTACGTCAACTGAAAAAATCCAATGACCTCGTCTGGACTTGAACCCGCGACCTTCCGGCTTGTAGCATAGCTCCTCAACCACTACGCTACCGCGTGCCCCCCCTGGAATCTTGTACATACAGATATTATGTCAAACGTGGAAGAACGTGTCAGCAATGAAAGAAAGTTTTTCTGAAAAAACTGGGGGAATCATACTGTCACGTGTATGGTGGTAGGCGTGACAAGAATAACGGGTTCTATTTTGGATGATTGGATTCATTAGCGCTTTGGTTATAATCTCTCTTACGAGTAATCACATTTACTGCAGACAATACAGCGCTAGCGCTGATTTGCACACTTTCCAGTTCACCGTTGGACACGCACTAGGATTCTCTGTTTCCATTAGTCGTCTCCTAGTAACGGATCTCAACACAGAAATTTCACTTCAAATCACTATAACGTCTTCCTGTTATTTCGTCTTTATTCTCTCTGTACTCCACTGTCATAATCTGTACTCAATTAATCTTCACAATTCACGCTTCATTTTCGTCCTTGTACTCTCAACTGTTGAACCCCTCTGAATTATCCACTTCGCTCCGTTCACGTGATTCCTCAGCTACTATTTCTTTTCTCTGCCAGCTCACTGATATAACCGAGGGACCGATATCGGACACCAGTCAACATATATCACGTGACCCCTACCCGCTGTTGCTGTGTGACTTCACCGCTCCTACACCAGCTGCCGGACACACAGAAAACACTGCTTGCTTTACTGTTGCTTGCGCGTATCGTCTTTGCAGAGCTGTTACTGGCAATGCGTTGATCAAATACGCCAGAATACAATCTCAGTTAAATTACAAGTTGTCCTGCACATATGAAAAAAGTAGGGGTGGTAACTGAAATACAGTTGTAAGATTATACAAAAGCAACAATGTAAGACACACTTCTTAGACATCAGAGATATGTCTCCTATTTATAAACTGAGTATCAAACCCGCATAATTTAAACACTAAAATATTAAGAATTCAACAAAATTTAACGTCATATATACCTATACATACCTAAAAAATAATGATCTCTTTTTTTTTTCCTAATACCATCATATCTATGAATTATGCGGCTCAAACAACCAAAAAAGAAGTCTTTAAAATACACCTACAAAAATTTATGCTATCACGTGTTAGTGAACAGACATGGGAATTTGATTGAAAATTGGATTTATTTGATACCTGTAACTCGTAACTTGTACAAATGCTTATAAGAGTCTCACTAATTTACACATTTTATAAGTCATTACAACCACAGCATACAAACAACATCCTCTGTTTGATATTTTGTCACCGGTAGTCTTTGCTATGTAGCATCCGCTAACTGGTGATTTCTCACGGCCAATCACGAACTGCCACTGCTCACTTACAAATCACGACTCGTGGACACTCGGTCGGCTGAGTAAATTGCTGCTGGCTTTTTCCAGGGCAGTCAATCTTGGTTTCAGGTCCTTTCAGGAACCTTGATCATATTTTTATTCTTCCCAAGTCGTTTACGTGTTTTGAAATTGGGCCTCTTCTTCAACGAGAGGAAGAGTTTGAATACTAACGGGCACTCTCTCTCCACTAGTGACGAATCGAACAGGCATTCCCTTACTAACTTGCGCGTCCACATTACTCGTGCTCTTGCTCGTGCTCGCCAGGCTTTTGCTCATCGGGAGACTCGCCTGGCTTTTACTTTTGCTCGTAAATCTTCGTCCACACTACTTCAGTTGTTCGCCAGGCTACGGCGCGTGAGGATCCGTATATTTACTTGTAGTGTGTATAGGCTGTAGTCGTATTTTAATTTATTGGCTATAGTTTTTAAATTAAAAATTTTAAATTTTCTTATCTTGTGACTTACCATATCGTCCACATTACTCGCGAGTATAGCGAGTCACACGAGCACGAGTAATTTGGACTCGCCTTTACACGCACCCGCACGCGCATTTGAATGGACTCCGGCTAAGTACTGGTAGGGGCAGGTCGGACTCGACTCCCGAATTTCACGAATCTGGTTGGTGGGGTAAATTGCTGAAGGTCCTAGCCAGCACAACGATCCTTTCTTCCGAGTACCACGGGACTCATGGCCATATTTTACTCTCTGATGGCCCAGGGAGCCTTCAGTCTCCTCGCTGAGTATCAAAGACAAAGTCAAAGTTACTTTACGACTGGCGGTTTACCGCTACTCAGTTCGTTTTCCTGTCTAAACACAAGGATACCCACGACCACGGATTTTTTCTACAACTGAACCTGTGTGGTCATAGTCCTCATATAACACTCTCTCTGACGAGAAGATCAGTTTGTGTCTTATGTATATACCTGTACTTGGTCTTTCGTCAAGTTACATATCGCACATGTAGCGTGTTATAGAATATTCTTCATTTTCTACTATATACTAGTCCTCTGTCAGTACATGCTTTATAAAGCAGGTCATGCATATCTTACGTATCTTATGCTACAACGGGAGCTAATAATTAAAACTGTCCTAAGCTTGACAACCGCCAAATTTAAGCCTCTTATATTTTTTATGACTCGTTTCTCCTTGTGCTGTACTACGAACATGTTAATTCTCATGATGCTCTATGACTACTGTTTGTTGCTTGCACAATCTTGTTATATAATCGTATGCATAAGGTAGATTGGAAGCCGTGTTCAAATCGCGGACCGGTGTGCCCCTTCGAAAATTTCGAATAGTGCGGAGAAACTTGTTTAGTAGGTGCTGTAATTTGAAGAGACATTTGTCTGTCCCTAGTTCTCAGGCGGGTTAAGCATAAGTCATCACTGATCTAACCAGTGCATTAGGAAGGGTTAGTTTAACATCAGCGCTTAAACTTTCATTTTTGAATAGAGTCTAGATTCTAATAAACGTTCTGAAGGCCTTGACTTCAGTCATTTCCACCTGCAGCCTGCATGTTATCCTCTTATCAAAACTTACACCCAGATATTTTACATTCAATGTAAGGCGAGTCTCTAGGGATCTAAGTCTATGGGAAAAATAGATTTTCTGAGTCTTATCTTCATTGATTTTTATGCTCCAGCGTTCACACCACGTCTCAATATTACTGAGATCTCACTGCCGCATTCTGAGAACATAACCCTCTTTGTGGTCTGTCGTATATACACAGGCGTCATCAGCAAAGAGATTTAGAAAGACATCGTGTGTTTGGGATGTATCATTTCACACACACTTACATGCATATATATCATTTACATATTTACATAATGTGGGGGACAGGACGGAACCTTGTGGCACCCCTGCTTGTATATATCTTGGTGCAGAACCTTCACACTTCGACTGAAACTCTGAATTTTCTCTGAAAAAGAAAACATCTAATAAGCTTGACTAGACTGATCGAAATTTGTAATTCTGATAACTTCTATAACAAACCAAGGCGCAATGTTCTATCAAAGGCGACGGAGATCTCAAGAGACTAATGGAAAATTCTGCATTTGTTTGCCAGAATTCCGAAAGTCTACTTATATCTTCTCACTCTCGAGAGGAGATAATTGAACACCCTTCTTTGTGCTGATGACCTTCTGTATGGTAGCAGTAAAAAATTAGGAAGACCAAAACGTTCATCCCCGAAAATTACATATGCTAACAGTATTTAAGCCTTCTGTCATTGATCGATCTTCAGGAATATTTTGCATATTGGCCTTTAATTTCTTATAAAGTCCTGACATTTTGCTAATCGTTGAATCAGAATATTTGCATTACCATGTACGTTAACAAATGAATTGATAAACTGTAGATATACTCCAACTAAAGAAGAGAAAATAAATGCTTTTAATTGTGGAGTCGGTGGTTCTTAAGATTCTAAAATGCTTCCTGACTGCTGCCCCGATTCAGTTTCGGAAAATCGAACATTTTAAAAATATTTAGCTCTTATTAGCCACTACCTTTCATAAAGAGAGGAAGCCAAGGTACTTCCCAAACACGACGTATGATCAACATTTTTAACGTTATAATTATTACGGCATATAGACCTGTTCCTAGTTGCTAGTCGTGGCAATTTTCTCTATTGTATTCCTAAGTGTTTTACAGTTACACGTTTCTGTGCTACAGGAAACCCTCAGTAAAACGCAAGTTCGATGGAGAGCTTCTGTACACACATTCTATGTGAAACTGACATTTATACAAATTTTAATTCCCAGCATTATTTGTATTCAGCCCGTGACTAAACACATGAAATTTAAAGTACTTTTAAGACTTAACAGCAAGTCTAGAAGACCGAGATTAACGGCCGTGCGGATCCGTTGTGCAGACCACGCGACACCCTCTATCCGCAACTTCGCCGACAAGCGGCGGTCGCTCGGTCGGTACAGTTCGCTTACGGATTAAAACCACGGTGTTTTTTCTAAGACATACGTCTTACCAATGCGACTGGCACAGATCACTTAATTGTTTACATTTATCCCGCCGTATGATAGAAAAATCGGCCCCGCTTATAGTGATATGTGGGAGAACGTTTCATTGGTAACAATGGCTGATTACAACTTCTATATTAAAACCGTCACAACACAAATATATCAATGTCAGTGCCTAGTTTTGGCTCTGCTACTATATATGCAACTTGCTTGACTAGCATTTATAATTTTCATTTCATACATCAGGTTGTGTTATAATAGACAATTTAGCAGAGCCAAAACTAGGCACTGACATTGATATAGTTATGTTGTGATGGTTTTAATATAGAAGTTGTATATTATAACATAACAGGATGCATGAAATGAAAATTATAAATAGCGGATTAAATACGAATGCACGTGGTCAGTGTTTTTATTGCAGGAGGTTGGAAATGTGTATATAAAAAGTGGAAGTATACTAAAGAAAACTTAAAAATCAAGAAAATATAAAATATTTTAGGTCAATTGACCACAATTCCTTGAGATATAAATAAAAAAGGAAATTAACATAATGTTTCTGGAGATCCATATATATAATTAAAAAAATGAACAACGTATTTAAATTAAGAATTACAGTTTTTTAAATTGATTATGTATTGCCTTTTCTGAAAAGGTCATCAAAAAAAGTCCATATTCGCGGGAAAGCTGAAGAACAAACTAGGATATTACATAATCACTTCTATTGTTCGTGCTTCATGGGCGCGATAAGGCACGTGAGCAATAACAATAATCGAAGCACTGAAGAAGGCAAACATAGTTTTTATATTTATTCGTGTAAGCCCTTCATATATCGAAGTCCCACAAAGAATAACGTAACGAGCAGTAGCTGAATATCTAAGTTTCTGAATAAATAGGGCCAAGTATAAATGGAAATTAAATGTTAAAGGTTAAGGGTACTCTGCCACAAAAATCTGAAATTAAATAACGTACAATGTCCAAAACAACCATATTTAAGTGGGTACGGCACAAAAACTAAAAGAATATGTGAGAAGTTAAAGTGTGAAGAGTTCTATCTCTCGGGGGTTGGTTGACGTTTCGGAGGGGCATCTCATCTACATCTTCAGGATCTAAGAGTCGGCCAAGCGGGAATCCAGCGTGAGTTCTTGTTGTTACCTGCCCGCGCCGGTTTCTTGCTTGGCTCGTTCTTCGACCATAAGGATGGAGGAGACATGTTCCTCTGAGACGTCAGTTGGCTTCCAATGGGCAATATGACGTCGCATTGCAGGAGGCAGAACTCTTCATAACCGATGTTGCGAGGACCTCAAATCCGACAAATTTGAACTTTTAAGACATTATAAACTGTATAATTTACTATACATGGCACTTGTCACTGAAGGTAAAATTTGCAACAGGCAACTATTAATTACAAATATTTGTATACCACTTCTAGAACCTGTATATACATTAATTACAACTTTTCACACTGGAACGGCTGCTATATCACAATTAGAAAAATTTCATGAAGCAACACATGATGAATATCAGAAGTAATTACATTGTCTGGTGATTTATGCTGCCTATTAATTGTGGCTGCCGTTGTAAGCAGTTTTCTCTCCGCATCATCCGGTTCATCATCTTATGTAACCTAGCATTAAGGTAGAATGCATCACAGTAGACTGTGACCCAGAGGAACAAAGAAATATTGAGTTAATGCCAGTTACAGAAACATACCAATGCCTATGTTTCCGAAGAGCATGCAATAAAGCTACTGATTGTAATTATTAATGTAAAACGAGCACATTTACAGGCATTTGGTTCTTCTTTTTCTGATTCTACATTTCCCACAACATACATTATGCACTGACAACTTCATTTACTGGCCTTGTTCACAAACTGCCAAATGCTTGGTTTTCTTTGGTGTGAATACACATGTGATATGACACTGAATATCACTGACTACTTATTGCTAACGTGGTCAGTATGCCTACTGGATATGGGCTGGAAGACCGAGAGGTCGAATTTCGAGTCCCGGTAGGGACGAGAATATTCTCTTCTCCACGTCGACCATGACCTGTTCTGCCTCCCCAAGCCTTCTATCCAATGAGTACCAGGGGCTCTTTCCCCGGGGTGTTAAGTGGCCAGGGTGTGAAGCTGACCATTCAACTCCAACTAGTGTCGAGGTCAAGAATGTATGGATCCATACATCCACTTCCGCATACGCCTTAATGATGTAGTGCTTAATTCATTAAGCACAGGGGCAACTTTACCCTTCACTAGTCTGAGCGGAGCCTTATACATTTACAGCACTATACGAATGACAGCAATATCCACGATTACAATAGGCGGCATTCACTGCCATCATGTAATGAAATTTGTTGCAATTGATCACTGCAATTTTCCAGAACACATTGTCACTATTAATCTGATGTAGCAAATTAAGGAGTTCACTATCGGTCTGTTTTTGTAACCACGTCATAACTTCATTAATATTTTCTAGTACTGGTTTCAATTTGGTTAGAGAAACCAGAAACATGTCTCTTCATAGCTGAATATGGACTTCAAACACTGCACCCGAATTCTACAACAAATTTGCTGCAATACCGCTGTATAATGTAACCCAGACATTTCATAGAAGTTTGTATGACGTAAAACATCACAGTAGTGTAAAAAGGCAGAGCATTTCGACGGTCCATTATATGCTGATTCATATATTGTCGCAGGAATTTGCTATGAGCACGGTGTGATTGCATTTTGTTGTATCCTTCCGTCTCTTGTCCCATTGTAACTTCCACATATCACCTCCTAAAGGAACCAGAAGGGATATCACAATGCTGCCCTGCATACGCACCACTTGAGCTCGTCCGAAAGGCTCGGGAGATCGTTAAACTGACAAATGTCTCCCTTAAGCCTTCTAAGAATTGCTTCCATCTGTGACATGCTTATGAAGAAGTAGGTAGCACCGAAATGAGTTTGAGTTAAGTTGAGTGCGGAATTCTGTCAGTAGTGGGGAGCCTTTGCGAAGTTACTTTACTTTAAAAGCTGAATATAGGTTTATACTTATCTCGTTTTGTACGTACAAAATGGAAATTTTTCAGACAAAGTTGCAAATTTTAAGATGTTAAAATCAAGGTTGGATATAGTTCTTCTGATCCAGGTAGACGATCCAGATCAGTAAAATAGTGAGGGGGATATTCAGCGCGTTATACAGGATATTATTACAAGGCAGTTTCGGATTCGGAAATTCTTTGTATGAATATAGTTGCTGATACCAGTAGATATGGCTCTTTAAGACACCATAATAAATTCGTCGGAGACTTCAAAGTAGGAGGGCAAAGGGCAAATTATTCAAACTGTGAAATATACAGATGACCTTGTGTTAATGGATAAGGAAGAAACTGTGCTACAGGGCATGATTGATAGACTAATTGAAATTGGAAGGTGCTATGGCATGGAAATGAATGTGGAAAAAAACGAAAGTAATGAAAATTTCGAAACAACCAACCCCAGTCACAATAAAGATAGACGAAAAACAACTGGAGAATGTGGAATGTTTTAAATATTTGGGTAGCTTGTTAATAGATGATGGAAGGTGTACTAGTGAAATTAAATCCAGGATTGCCATGGCAAAAGCTGCATTTAGCAAGAAGAAGAATCTTTTTACCAGCAAATTGGACTTAAATTTGAGGAAGAAACTAGTGAAATGCTATATTTGGAGCATAGCTCTGTATGGGGCTGAAACATGGACACTTAGGGCAGTAGATCAGAAACATCTGGAAAGTTTCGAAATGTGGTGTTGGCGAAGGATGGAGAAGATCATCTGGACCGATTATGTGAGAAATGAAGAAGTGTTAATTAGAGTCAGTGAGAAGAGGAACATCCTACATGAAATAGGAAAACAGAAGGCTAATTGGATTGGTCATGTTTTACGCAGAAACTGCCTTCTAAAAGAAGTTGTTGAAGGAAAATAGAGGGGCGGATAGAAGTGACAAGAAGACGAGGAAGAAGACGTAAGAAGATGCTGGATGACCTTGGGGACAGAAGAGGATACTGTCATTTGAAGGAGAAAGCTCTAGATCGCATTAAATGGAGGAATTGTTTTGGAAGAGACTGTGGACCTGTCGTCTTGTCAGATTACTGATGATGATGAATAAATTCGTTATAAAGGGTTCTGAAACCAAGCAGAAATTGTCTACCCGCATCTACTCCCATTTACAGCCATGAATTTAATATAATACTTCTATAAAATATTTCCACACCGCTTTCCACAGAAACTGGTAAAAATCTTTTAAGGACGGAAAATCTCAAACGATATTGCAAAACTTAATCCTTTCATCTCTTGATTCTGAAGCAGTTATCTGTCATCCATTGTGAAAAATGTACTATGTTAGGAAATGGCACAACCGTAGGCACGTTGCCACCACCCATGAACTCAGGGATAATATAAGAAAAAAGTACAGGGACGAGACCATTTGAGGGGCATTGGTTTAGATGGGATGTTAATATTAGGCAAGGCAGTGGACAGGATTCCACTAGCCCTAGATACGACCAGTTATGGACTCTCGTGAACACGAGAATAAAATATTTGGTTCCTTAGAACACGGGGATTTACTTTAACAGTTGAGCGACTACAAACTTCTGAAAAATGGATCTGATTTGTAGAATGAATCAGTTAACCAAAATGAAAAGCAGTTCCTTTGTTGCTGCTAGATGTTACAATCTTTTATATAAGTTTATAACATTTTTATCATTTTAAACGCTCCTTCAACACACAGGCTGGTCTGGAAATACGTAACGCTCTAAATCTATATTCGAGAGGTACTTGGTTCGATTCTCGGTCGGGAGACCGGATATTCTGACTGAGATTTTCCGCGATTTTCTCTCCAAGCAAATGTCGAGATAGTATCTCGATTAGGCCATTACCGAGCACTTCCGAACCTTTCCAGTTCACCTTTAATTTATTATCCTACCATCCGACGCTATACACTCTTCAAATTGAACCACAAAAACATAAATACATGCACATGGGCACGCGGTAGCGTAGTTGGTTGAGGGGCTATGCTACAAGCGGGTTCAAGTCCCAATGAGGTCATTGGATTTTGTCAGTTGACCTAATCCTTCCAGCTGTACTAGGCCCTGGGGTTTACTCAGCCTCTAACAGAAATGAGTACCAGGAATTAATTAAATAATTTTCCTGGGGAGTAAAGCGCGGCCGGCGCGTAAGGCTGACAACCTTACCGCCATCTTTGAGCCGATTGTCTAGATAGTGTGGGACCCTCAAAGTCTCACAACCCTATGGGACTTCACGGCCTTTAGTTTACTTTACTTTACTTTACTTTTCATGGTGCTGTCTTCACACAGTAACTGTATGTTTACAATATATTGATTGGAACATAGATCCTGTTCAGAAATTAGAAATCTAGTTCTCAATTGAAGCTAACCACAACAGTTTCTTAGTTATATGTCCTCAATTTTCAGCTACAGTGAAACAATGTTGAAGATCATATTATATATTGTAGCATTTATATTTAAGGCGAGTCTTTCCCTAAAAAGTTAAATATTAAACTGTGTGGTTAATATTATTCCTTTCCTGATCATTACTGGTACTCGATTCTGAAGTAAACCAAATTTTTCATTTAAAGAAAATGTCTCATTTAGGGTT
Organism: Cryptotermes secundus; assembly: GCF_002891405.2. Taxonomy (NCBI): domain Eukaryota; kingdom Metazoa; phylum Arthropoda; class Insecta; order Blattodea; family Kalotermitidae; genus Cryptotermes; species Cryptotermes secundus. The sequence continues at coordinate 158,455 of NW_019735467.1, forward strand.
GCCGACTGTCCAGTTTTCAGTCTCAGATTCCAGGTTTTTAATTAAATGAACAGCGTTTAGTCGCAATAATGGGCCGCACGCAAAATGTCTGGGTTTAGGTGGTTAGGACCGGAAATTTTCTGTAAATATCGCTCCACAGATTTTTTTACAACATGTACAGGATCTATTTTCGAAAGAAGTACTTTCGTCTTAAGAAGAAATACTTCAGGTCCAGGAATACTCATTTTGTAATATTTTACAGTTTCTAACTAACAGCGGACGAAACATGGAGCGAACAATACGCGGATACACCAATGGACTTTCATAATTGCAGGTGTTCAGATGATTGCGTTTGTTTTTAATTTAACGTCGTATATTTCATTGATGCCTTCAGGGGCAAATGTCTATAATTCAATTGTCATTGTAATTTGGGAGTTACATTAGCCAGGCAGTAACACTGAGCTTGTTAAGCTTGAAACAATAATGTGGTGTTTATATAAATGTTTCATTTGGAAATATGAATAACCTCATACTCTTTCAAATAGGAAAGAAAAATAAAAAGACGGTGACAGTGCCACTTTCATGAAGAGTGGTGGCGAAATGAGGAATTGGCGAACTCGCTGTCGAAAGAAGTCTACAAAACAGGACATTGTAAAATGTGCTGCGTAAATTCTACTCTGACATATGATTCGGTGAAAACAATAGGACGTCATGCGACAACAGAAATTCGTAATAGAAATGTTGTGCCACCTGTTATGCCGTGGTGACAGGGGGCATGGAGGCATCCCGCTGTCACCTTCTGTACTGCAGTCACAGGGGGTGGGCTAAGGAAACCGCTAAATTACTCCCTCGATCTCCTGATCTACTCAACAACTATATAGGTATATATCTACACATCCCTGCCGCTAGACACACCCTCTGCAGTCTCTACATTACACCTGTCTACCTCTGCAGCACTCCGTTGGATCACTCTTACGCCCTGCACATTTGTTTTAACGTTCCTAACTCAAGTCCCATTGGAGGGATTACACTTTAATAATATCACAATTATTAAGCATGGCGATAAGAGTAGTTCCACTTACTTGGGTGAGTCTGCAGAAGGATGGCGTGCCTGGTGTCTAGTCAGTGCCTCTTCCAACATGGCCTACGACCGCAATTGGCCAAAATTACTGTTTGAATAATCCGATAATAATTTGCTCTCCGGGTTATATACCTTTATTCATGCTAGCTCATTACTTTCCCGGAGGGTGTAAGCCCGCCTGTAATGACGTCTTGTCCCAAGTGGTTGGCTGGGATCCTTAGGGTGGACACACCCCTCCTACTGCTAGACCATTTGGCTAACACTTTTACCTGCAAACGTCCCTCCCTTCACTCAACTGTAAATTCTGTAGTTAGCAGTTCGATATACATTCAACGTCAATCTGCTGACAAGGCATCGACGCGTCAAAGGCTAACGGCCGTCTAACTCCATACGCAGAAATTTCTTGAAGTTTCTTAACCTTCTTACATCCTCTTTCGTACATCTTACAAGTATTTCCCAAGACTAATTCTATCCTAACCAACATTTTCCCCTAAAATACAAAAAGTTAAATACTCCTTTAACATATTACCGGGAGCCGGCCTTCACGGCACAACAAGAAAATTTCTGGCAAACTTAAAGAAGTTAGCTGTTCACAAGCATTTTGTGACAACTGGAACAGGCCTCCACAATAAGTGTCCTGAGCAGAATCAGTGATTTTATGGTTCAAAACACCACCACAGTTCTTGTCCCATTACTCGAAATTTACTGTTCTCTCTCTTTGTGTTCACACTTCTAAATTAGCATCGAAAATCTACTGTGGACGCACAGAAACGGAATCACAGGCTGAAAATATATTGCCACATCACTCATCACAATCCATTTACCTTTACTGGCCCTAAAACCCTGTGTGGATCTTGGCCTCATCCATGGCTTCGTAACAGTAAATTTTCAGGGGTGGGATTGTTAGCCCCAAACCCCAACCTGGGGTACCGGGAATTACACTTCATCTGGTCCCTACCTTTCACCCATGTGGCATGGGAGGCCGTGCCAGGAGCTTACAGTCTCGCCAGCATAGCGGCGTTCGGGCTCGCAAACCTCCTCTCCATCTGAAGGCGTCACTAAAGTTAGATTTGAAAAATGCAGATAATGATCCATTTTCCGTTGGCTGTAATGTAGCAAATAAAGGCAATTTTAACATGTATCCAGTTGCCATTCGATACTTTGATCTTGAGAGGAATACGACTTCAGCAATTTTAGATTTTCGCGAAAATTGAGATTGAGCATCTGAGGCGACTGCTGATAAGCTTAAAGACTATATCTCCAAAGGCAGATCTATCGGGAAAAGTTGCATACGCTGCAGAAAAGTGTGCACTTAATTACAGGAGGAATAGATCAGCATCTGTGAAATTAATAAACTCATTCGATATGCCAAATTGACTGCTGGCCACTATATGACAGAATGCTGCCAAAATAGGTGGGTTGGGGGGAACTGTCCTCTGATGTCGAAATTTTAGTAGTTAAAGTGTTTAATGAATTATCATCCAGTGCACTGCAACTTGAAGGGCTGAGAGACTACTCCATATTTCAGGAAACTAAGTATTCTGTTTTTCCTCACCTTCCTACTCGCTTCATCAGCTTCTTTGCTGCTATGGAGAGATTTCTTGAAAACTTGACAGTAACAAAATCTTATTTCTTGAGTCAAGGTGATGGAAACGTGAGCATAACGCTTTGCAGATTTGTTGTTAGGTCACTGCTGATCTAGCTCTTCCAGATATGTAATTGTACATGTTTCAAGTGTCATGAGTCTCTTTATTGTAAGCATTAAATAAATTACATAGAGATCAACGAAATATATTCAGTATTCAATAAACTGAAAACAGAATATGTCCGGAGGTGGAAGAAAAATTTCTATGTAATACATGTATTACAAAATTTGAAGAAACTTTCTCCATTCGAACAAAATATTTTCTTCGACGATTCTCATCCATTGTACACTCGAATTGCACACTGTTTTGAAAGATGGTTTGATTTTGTAGAACACCTGTGCCTTACTGAATCTCAATATGGATGACTGAATTTGTTAAAAGTGGAAGTGAATAATGACCTGTTATTTTCGGAGCTTTGTAACCTTCCTGAAGTTTCATCCTTTATTAAGTATTCGATGTAAGTCACTCTAGGAAAAAGGAAATTTTTCAAAAGTATACTAACTTGCTTACCCATGGAGCTGAGCCCTTCTGGAGGAGCCGCTAATTCTGCAGCTACTCAAGAAATTCACAGCATTTTATTGAACCCGAAGGTTCATCACCGTGTTCACAAGAGCCCTCCACTGGTCCCTATCCTGAGCCAGATCTATCCAATCCACACCTTCCCATCCTATCTCTCTAAGATCCATTCTAATATTGTTCACCCACCTACGCCTTGATCTTCCCTGTGGTCTCTTTCCTTCTGGCTTTCCTACCAATATCCTATACGCATTCCTCGTCGCCCCATTCGTGCTACATGACCTGCCCACCTCATCCTCCTTGACTTAATCATTCTAATTATACTTGGAGAAGAGCACAAGTTAAGAAGCTCCTCATTATGCAGTTTTCACCAACCTCCTGTCACTTCATCTCTCTTCTGTCTAAATATTCTCAACGCCCTCTTCTCAAACACCCTCAGTCTGTGTTCCTACCTGAATGTCAGAAACCAAGTTTCTCACCCATACAGACCCACAGGCAAAATTATAGTTTTGTATATTCTAATTTTTATGTTTTTGGACAGCAGACAATAAGACAAAAGGTTCTGGATTGAATGGTAGCAAGCATTACTTGAGTTCAATCGCCTCTTAATTTCCTCCTGAACCAGGTTTCGATCTGTTATCGTTGTTCCCAAATATCTGAACTGTGCCACATTTCAAAAGTATAATATTTCTAATATTCGGGTTAGGTTTTAAAGGATGCGAAACATTTACTTTGCTCAAAATTGTTCAATATATCCTGGCCGTACCACCACCAAAACTTTCCTGGAGTGTGTTGCCTATGTAACGCGAAAAATAAATTCACGCGGGTCTCGGATTTGACGAATAGATTTATCGAACGCTCACTTTTACACTATCGAGTACAATGATGATCATTTATAACATCTGCGGACGTTTCTTCTTCAACGTTATAATTACTTGCACCGCTATTCTCGGTCAAGTATCTTGGTCCCTTGCCGAAGAACTCTTCCTGCTAGAGTCGAATACAAACTCAATACAAACTGAACTGTCAAAAACTGTCTGATCCCTCAGAAGCTGGACTTTTATAACCTGGCCTCGGACGGAATAGGGAGCACCTTCTTCCAGTGTTCGATTTCACGTGTTCTATGCTTGTTACCGCGGGAATGCATTATTCCCGTTGTTTCAAACCATTCGTTGCCACGGATGTTGCCAACGGTATGTTGGTATTCAATTCGTCGCTGTGGGAACTAAAAAATTTCAACGTATTCGTTGTCGCGGATGTGTGCGTTCCCATTGCAGCCGTTGCGCAGCGATGGACGTCATGTAGCACGTCACAATATTGTGTAGAACATTTGGAACATTGAAAGGATTCATCTGAAGCTTCAAATGGTAAAAACCTAACTTCTTGGTTATTTAAACTATAACATGAATTGCACTGAATTTGCAAATCTCATGAAATCTGGCAGAGGAAAATGTTGCCAAAGTTGCCAACACAGAGAAATACTAAAAAAGAAACGTGAAATTGGCATGGCAGCCTGCCGGTTAAGGAAATATTAAATATTATTATCTATCTTTTATTTCTAGCCTTGTTATTTTTTTTTATAAACTGTTAGATTTAGATATAAAATCACACAGTTTTGTCCTGCGAATTAAAATTTATTTCATTCTTATTGAAGTTCCACTAAATGTAACACGCAAAATATGGTTACAGAACTGGTTCTAGTAATATTTTTTTCAAACGCAAATTAAAGTTTTTTTTATTTCAAACATTATAATAATTATAAACCCTCGAACATTACTAGTGAATCTGTTCCCGATACTTTCAGGACTGGAAAATAATCGTCCCTGTTTCGAAGTCAAGGAAGCTATCTAAAATATAAAATACATCACAGAATTACTTAAGACGATGGGGAAGAATAAAACTGTCCAGTTTTGTCTCAGAAAAAAATCGGAAAACCTAGTCTCCTTCCTTATTTTAGTTTTCCAGAATTGGACATACAGTGCAGTACATGCCACTACTTAACTGAACCTTCCCATTTTATGAATTGATAAACAACAACCAGTGTTTTAAGAGTTATGTTATTTCAAGCAAAAATTGATTTTAGATTATCTTGGTTAATAATATAACTTTTCAGTGATGATCATACCGTCAATGTTACGAAAATACACACAATACAGTTTAATGGAGGAGTATGAGGAAATCCGGGTCCCAACACACATTTCACACTGTGATAAATGTAATGTCTCAGCTACAACAATCGATGAAGCTTGGTTGCTTAGAGCAGTCTGCTTACCTGTGAAGTAGAGAAACTTCTCGTTGCCACAGAACACGCTTTTGAGCCTAACATCTTGTAGCCTGTGACGTGACCTCAACACACAGCTGTTTTCCCGTTATATAGCTCAGAAGCCTCAGAAGTCCCTGCTCATACTGGCTTCACCAATGTACCGGCCTCGCTTGCGATCGTGTTAGAAACACGTTCCACACAAGTTATTTCCCCTCCAAAGTTCATGGTCAAGTGGTAAACATGTGAGCGAACTATTGATATGCAGTCAACATACCCACATTATCAGAAGACTACTGTGTATCTTCGGATCACTTCTGAAGTTACAGGGAACAAAATAATAGCCAATAATGAATAGGGAGGTATGTGGCTGGAAAGATGTCGACTTGCTTTATGGTGTTATCCGAACTCTTCCCTGGAGGAACTGAGGAAACGTGGTGTAAACTTCATCCGAGATTCGAATTAGGTACTTCCCGAATGCGAATAACACCCTAACCACTGCTCCATAAAAAACAAAATCGGTAGTGTTTTTACGGTCTGCAGATGAAAATCTGGTGTCCAGTTGAATATATTGTGGCGTGCCGCCAGGAAAGACGGACTGTAGAATGCCCATTGCTGGTCAACGGCTAGCAATTCCTATGCAACGAAATATAAATAGACCGTTGCCTAGGGAAGTGCTTAAGCAACAGAGACCGAATTGTTGAATTTCCACGGCAACGAATAGACCCCACCAACGAAAAGTCTAACTGAACCCTTCGGTAAGGTGTCTTCTATCCCATCCAAATATCGGATCTAAGGAGTAGCATCCCGTGTAGAGGCTGGATAGAATACCTCCACCGTAGCTCTGCGAGTTGTAGGACGAATAGGGAAGTCTCGAATCTGAGACAGTAAAATGTGGTCACGAGTCCCTCGAGACTCGGACCAGCGACTGCGCTGACGAAGCCAGCAGCAATTGTAAACGATGCACCCGCCCTCTCGTCAGAGAGCGCGCCCAACATCAACAAACCGCAACTGTCTTACACTAATATAAATATGGTCGTAAGCCCCAGATGGCTGCTTTATTCCAAGACAGACTGGCCGACTGACGGTCGGTCATAACTAGGGACCGGATTGTTATGCCATAATAATACCTTAAATATACATGCATTTATGCATGAAAAACTTCCGAAGTATGCATTAAAATATGCACATAATTTTTTTTATTTTGATTTTACATTATTTTAAGACCAACAAATCAATATTTAAGTTCATTTTATGTAATCCCTGAATGATTCACTTGCAATAAAATGCTATACTTAAATACAAATCATACAACAAAGCCAACATATTTCATTACAAATATAAAGAACCAATGGTACTCGCATTTAGCTCTCCGAAATTTCAACTTCTTTTCTGTTGCAGTTCACAATTACAAAAAGTTTTAGGTTTTCCATAGTTAGTCGCCTCCAATTGGGCCCTTGTCCACGACAAGAATTTTCGCCGTCCGCCGTTCCGGTAGATTTACCGGGTTGGTAGTGATGCATTGTTTCATATGAGAGTTTGTCCACGAGCCGTCACGGCAAATCTACCGGTCCGGCTGCCGGATGTAGCACCGGCTTCCCTCTGCAGAGACGGCAGCCGGACGGTGCGCCGTGTTCTCAGTGGGACACGCATTAACATGTCTACGTGTCCACGAGCCGGCGAGCTCGCCGTCAGTCATCAGTTGGTCTTGAGCGTGCAAGTTTTCTGTGTTTTGTGTATGTAGTATTCTTTTCATTACAATGAGCGCAGAATTCAATATTGACTGTGAGTTATTAATTACGCTTGTCGAGGAAAGACCAGTACTGTGGGATAAGTCAAGTGAAGAGTACAAAGACAGGCGTCTAACTTTGCAGGCTTGGAAGGATGTATCCTCACACCTTAAAGAAGATTTTGAAACACTGGGAGATAAGGAGAGAAACGATATAGGTATGCAATTTTCATCTTAAATTTTTGTGTTATAATTTTATTAATACACAATACATACTTTCTATCTGTACCTACTATCTATTTTCAGTTATTTTATTAATATCATAAAAATTACCGGTATTGTCAAAACATCCTCCATGCGCAGATACGATATTATCTAGCAATTAACTTGTGATTTAAAAATTTCACATTGAACAAATAAACTGCTAACAATGATTTTCCAACAAAATATTCACTAATGATAAAGATTCTCACAAGAAGTTGAGACAGTGAATTTATGGCAATGGCAGTGCTGAGTTCGTAGCTTATCTCCATTACTGCACATAATGCATTAATACATTAAGTGAACTTATCCTGCCATGGAATTTTTCCATCTTCGGAAACAAAGTACTTAGCGAAATTATTTCTGATAGTGTTCGCCGACTAACCACCTCGTACTGCTTGTGAGCGAGGGAGTTCACTTAGTTCCGAGTCCACATCTATAGTCGTATCGGCACACACAGTATTAAGTCCCTCTTCTTTATGGATGAAATTCTGAAAAACACAACAAGCCTTTACTATGTCAGTCGCAAAATCTGTGGAGACATTCAAAGGCCGGTGAAAAATCCTCCACTTATTTATCATCATACCAAATGCACAGTCTACAAATCGTCTTGCTCTAGTTAAGCGATAGTTAAAAATTCGCTTAATGTGGTCAAGTTCTCGGCCACCATACGGACGAAGTAAATTATTATGCAATGCAAAAGCTTCGTCAGCTACGAAAACATATGGCAATTCCCCTTCAATATCTGGCAGTGCCCTGGGACGAGGTATGTTCAGTGTGTTTCCTTGCAGCGTTTTCCATAACGACTGTAACCGTTCATTCTGACTGGAGGACTGTTGTGTGTAAATTAAATTTGTATTAAGTTAGATTACAAGATTACAAACAAAGAGATCCGGCAGATAGCCAGCTCTTACACGCGGAAGGGACATAGTTCAAGTTTTGCTATGTGGACAGGAAGCAACAGCTGGTAATTTCCTAGAATTCTGGCAGTTTCAGCAAAGTCGGAAGGCTTTGAGAAAATGAGAGCTGACAGTTTGGGACAGCGATAACTTAGAAGTGGGACGGCCGGAGCCTCACAACCTGACCGTAATGCATCAAGGGGCTGTCGACCTTAGCGTCAGATCAGCATCTGCCAGAATCACATAGCAGAGCAACATGATTGGGAATTCAAAATTTAGGGAACTTCCTAGTTTGAAAACTTAACCAATGGCAGAAGTGGAGGAGTGGATTTCTCTTGGAGTCTGGGGTTCGTGGACCTCAGGATTCAGAGAGAGGACATTCCACCTCGAGGAGTCTTGACACAACTTTCGGCAAAGTAGGACACTATATTTACAAATACGGCCCTTCCGTAAAGTAGCATAAGTAAAGTTCAAATTAAGTATATTAATAACAATTACCGACCAAACGGCGCCTCCAGTCGCCCAAACCTGTTACAATGTTATTGACTGAATTTTCCGTGCATTCCGCCCCAAGGCTAAAAGAAGAGCCAGTTGTGGGCTTTGCTGCCACCCAACCCATGCCCAAAACCGTCATATAGCTGTCGTCACCGCAATTTTACAGTGGCACAAAGAACCCCCCCAACTCCTGATTTTTCCTAGCAACCATTTCTACTCTGTAGAGGTGTGAGAGGAGGAAGGATTGGATGGTAAGAATTTTCAAATGGTATATCCACTTTCTCCTGGACCGACGTGTGGTCAGTAACTTGGCCAGCGTTTACCTACAGTATTTGTAATGTAGGCCTATTTTAACTCCGTGATTTTAGTCCGCAAGCGAACTATACCGACTGCCGCTTGTCAGCGAAGTTTAGTGCCAACTTTTGAATATAGGCCTATTACAGAAAAAAAAATAAATCTCATTATTACATCATGTATCTGGAACTGCCTAACCGAATTTCGTCTAGTCCGACCGATGTTACATCTAATCAATTGCTCTTTCTAAATTAGTCATCCAGATTAACCAAGCAGAAATTCCTTTCGAATTATTTCGAATGACCCGATGTCCTGGGCACTACGAAGTTAGTATCCACCGCGTGAACATTCTCTCTCTGTCTCAGCACACCGACCTGACTTCGCCATCAAGACCTCCCGAACTGTTGTGCGTGCCGCTTGCTACGTCACACATTCCTAAATCTTTATTTTAAGTTAACGAACACGAATGAGCGACATGGCTTTCATTAAAGTCGTTCTGTATGCCACTCTTTCCCTGACCGTATAGACTGCGTCTCACGAGTCGGCGAGATTCTCATTAAGACTGCCGTCTTCTTGGATTGTGAGGCCGTGCTGCTTGGTACATAGGTGTCAGCGTTTCGGAGGAATCTATTTCCTCCTTCTTCAGGATAGATTATTGATTGTGACCTTGTGTAGTTTAGTTTCGGAGGAATCTCCAGTCTTCCATCTTCGTTGTAGAAGAGCGGGGTGTCTCACAGGTATCTGGAAACGTTTCGGGGCCTTCTTCTTCAGGGCAGAACATGGGATGTTAGCCGTGTAGTCTGTTAGATGTCTGCATGGAGGAACTTGTAGCCTCCATTAACGTTTGAGAGGAAACAGCTATATCCATCTTTAGGGTTAAAATAAAAAAATGACGCCGTGTAATTTACCAAATTACTCGACGCGATTCCCAGAAGACAATGAAGTTTGTAGAAAAAAGGTGAAGTTGTCTGTGTCGCTATATCGACTGCGCTTCTCGGGTTCCCTCAGTATTGCTTCTAACCCTCAGATTCAGTTTAAAAGTTCTCGCCCATATCAATATATTTGTCCGGACAGAAAGCATAATGATTTCTTCCCAGAGGTCGTTGTTGGTGCTGTGGGAACATCAAGGTCAGGGTCAAGGTCATGTTACAACTGACGGTCAGTCAGTCTGTCTGTCTTGGTGTCGAGCCACATTTGGGGCTCATGACCAGATATTTCTTTTGAATGAAAGTTACTGTCTTGTCTATGTGGGGCGCCCTCTCTGACGAGAGGTTGGATCTGTCATTTGGCAGTCAGTCTGTATTAATATGTCCACTGTCTATATTTACATAGATTTACAATACACACTTATTTCTTACTTTTATGTACAATATACACAAGTCCTCTGTCAATCCAGGATCGGTACAGCAGACTATGCCCTATTTCTAGTATTATTCACTACCACGGCCGTCTAGTCCCTTGAACGGTCGTATGCCTGACCGCCGCCAAGTTTAAGCCTCTTATACTTTCTGTGGCGGGCTTCGCCTTGTCCGATGTTGCGAACATTCTCATTCTCATGATTTTGTATGACTTCTGCTTGTTGCCTGCATAAATTTGTATTAAAGTCATATACGTACGGGATTTTGACTGCCATGTTCAAATCGGGGACCGGTGTGCGCTTCGGAAAGTTGCCAATGTTACGGAGAACCTTATTTTGTAGGCGCTGCAATTTCACTAGATGGGTGTCTGCGCAAACTCCCAGGCGGGACTTGCATAAGTCATTACGGGTCTAATAAGAGCTTTATGGAGGGTCAATTTAATGTTAGGGCTCAATCGCTCACTTTTGAAAAGGGAATATACTCTTATGAATGTTTTGAAGGCCTTGGCTTTGATCATTTCTATGTGTAATCCCCAAGTCACTCTCTTTTCGAAGATTACACCTAAATATTTTGCGCTATTTACAAACGGAATATTTCTTCCATTTAGAGTAAGACAAGACTCAGGCGGTCGACGACCACGAGAGAAGTTGACCCCCTGAGTCTTATCATCATTAATTTTTATATTCCAGCACTCACACCAGGTCTCCATTGAGCTGAGACCGCACTGGAGTCTTCTAACAATAAAACCATCCTTGCGATCTGTCGCATATAGACAGGTGTCGTCCGCAAAGAGGGCCAGGTTAACACCATGAGTTTGGGGTCATCATTTATGTACAAGTTGAAAAGAGTAGGGGAAAGGACAGAACCTTGTGGCACACCTGCTTGCATTTCCCTTAGCGTTGACATTTCGCCTTCAACCGAGACCCTGAATTTAAGTTTAGAAAGAAAGGACCCAATAAGCTTGGTCAAATTGTAAGAGAATTCCAATTTTGATAACTTAAACAGCAAGCCTGAGTGCCACGTGGTAGCCCTTTCGATGTCCAAGAACACTGCAGCCGTAGACATTTTATTGTTGAAATTAAGGGTCACGTGGTCTTCCAGCCTCATACATTGCAATATCGTACTGTGACGTGCACGAAAACCAAACTGGCTTGTGTTGAGCAGGCCTCTTTCTTCAATATGTTTACGGAGGAATTTCAAAATTTCTTTTTCGAATAGTTTTCCTGTCGTGGATAGGAGGCTGATCGGACATAAATTTTGAGGAAATTTCGTGTCTTTACCCGGTTTAGGTAAAGTTATTATTTTTGCTTCCTTCCAAGTATTTAGAAAGTGAGAGCGCCGAAAACAGTGATTGAATAAATGAGTTAGGTGAACCAATGGTCGCCTTGGAAGGTGCCTGAGGAATTCATTTGGGTTGCCGACAATTCTACAGGCCTTTTTTAATTTCAGAGATTTTATTAACTTTCGAACGTCACATGGTCTGATCCTTAGAGGGGGTTTTCATCTACGGCTTCCAGCAGAGCTTGAACTCCAGCCTCCACCCGCTCTTCATGGTTTTCTTCGCACAGGTCATGTGGCATGAACTGAATTTCCAAACAGTCGGCAATTTCGTTGGCTTTTTCAAAAGGATGAAATTTTAGGCCAGAAGAACCATGAATAGCAGTTGGTGCCCTTGGTCTGTCTGTCTTAAGAAGAGATTTCGCAATGGGCCATATATTCTGAGGTGTGACTACAACGTTACCTATTTTTGTTTCCCACCGTTCAAGTGCCTTTTTTATGGGTGATTCGCCTGATTGATTTGGTGACCCAATTGACTGCCGTTTTACACCCTGGAACCCTGCTTTCTTGCCACAGTTTTCGTATCCTCTGTTTATATTTTATCAAACGATCTACACCAGGAAGATCGTAGTTTATGTCCGAAAGTGTAACTTTACTTGTCGACAGCCTATATGGCGAAGCAATAGAGGCTGAAAAGTCGCGTGCCGCTTTATCTGCTTCAACCCCCGAATTAATTTCTGGTTTAAGTGATATTAATTCAGAAGCGAGGCTTTGAAACCGTTCCCAGTCTGTAAATTTTTCAATGGGTTCCGAAAGATTCCTTATTTTAACGTGATCCAGTATGTGAGATACTACTGGTATGTGATCTGAATCCAAAATATCAGAGACGATGACCTCTGACATTCTGATATTTTTGTGAACCACAAAGTCTAACACGTCACCATTTCCCGCAGGGGAATAATGAGTGGGGCACTGTGGTGCTGAGATTTCGAAATCACTCATATCAAATAAATTCATAAGTTTCAAGCCTGAGGGGTTTGAAACTCTGCTATTCCAAAAGGGGT